>NC_057803.1:258385596-258542660 GCF_018294505.1 Triticum aestivum
GGGCCAATATCAAAGAGACCATACCAGATGCCCGCAAATGATCTGGAGGAGATCAAGAAACAGATTAAGGAGTTATTGGAGAAAGGTTACATTTGACGAAGTTCATCACCATGGGGAGCCCCAGTGCTCTTGGTTGAGAAGAAGGATAAGTCCCTTAGAATGGTTGTTGATTATCGGGCCTTGAATGAAGTAACGATCAAGAATAAGTACCCACTATCGATGATCAATGATTTGTTTGACCAGCTGCAAGGAGCAAAGGTGTTTTCGAAGATCGACCCGCGATCAGGTTACCCCCAGTTGAAGATTCAAGAAAAGGATATACCTAAGACAATGTTCACCACAAGGTATGGGCTATATGAGTATACGGTTATGTCATTTGGATTGACTAACGCCCCCGCCTATTTCATGAGTATGATGAACAAAGTGTTCATGGAGTTATTGGATAAGTTTGTCGTGGTGTTCATAGATGATATCTTGGTATACTCAAAGAATGAGGAGGAACATAAGCAGCATTTGCGTTTAATTCTCGAGAAGCTCAGAGAACATCAGTTATATGCCAAGTTTAGCAAATGTGAGTTTCGGTTGAAGGAAGTTGGATTTCTTGGACATGTTATGTCAGGAGAAGGTATAGCAATGGACCCTACCAGGGTGAAATCAGTCACTAAGTGGTTGGCACAAACCTTAGTTGGAGACATCCGCAGTTTTCTTGGACTCGCGGGATACTATCAGAGATTCATTAAAAATTTCTCTAAGATTGCGAAGCCTATGACGACGTTGTTGAAGAAGGACACCAAGTTCCATTGGACTGAGGAATGTGAAGCAAGTTTCTAGGAGCTGAAGAAACGTTTGACTATAGCCCTAGTGCTGATTCTACCGAATATACGCAAGAATTTCCAAGTGTATTGCGACGCCTCTCGCTTAGGACTTGGAGGAGTACTTATGCAAGGCAGACGAGTTGTTTCGTATGCCTCACGACAATTTAAACCGCACAAAAATGAATTATGCCACGCATGATTTGGACTTAGCAGCTGTGGTGCATGCGCTCTAGACCTGGAGACATTTTCTTATTGGAAATCATTGTGATGTGTACATGGATCACAAGAGTTTGAAGTACATTTTCACCCAGAAGGAGTTGAACCTCAGGCAAAGGATATGCTTGGAGCTTATAAAAGATTATGATATGAAGTTTCACTATCATCTAGGCAAGGCCAATGTTGTAGTAGACGCCTTGAGCCAGAAGACCTACGTCAACACCCTCGTAAACGAAGGAATGCCAAAGGAGTTAGTAGAGGATCTCAAGGAATTTCGTTTGGAGATAGTTCCTAAAGGTTTTGTTACAGGCAAGGAAGTGCAGTCGACATTGTTGGGAAAAATTCGAGAAGCTCAGAAGGATGACAAAGAAATTGCCAGGATAAAGGAGAAGATGAGCGAAGGGAAAGCCAAAGGTTTTCGTGAGGATGAGCACGACACCTTGTGATTCGAAGACCGTATTTTTGTGCCCAATAATGCCGAGATCAGGAAGTTGATATTACAGGAAGCTCATGACTCACCATACTCGATACACCCCAGAAACACCAAGATGTATTTGGATTTGAAGGAGCATTTCTGGTGGACTGGAATGAAGAAGGATATTGCCGAGTATGTAGCCGTATGTGATGTATGTCAGAGAGTGAAGGCATAACATCAGAAGCCAGTAGGACTACTGCAGCCTATGCCATTACCTGAATGGAAGTGGGACAAACTTGGCATGGATTTTATCACCGGATAAACCAGGACCCGATCGGGATATGATTCTATCTGGGTAGTAGTGGATCGCTTGACCAAAGTAGCTCACTTTATCCTAGTGAAAACCACTTATACAAGTGCGAAGTTGGCCAAGATATATATGACCAGGATCGTATGTCTGCATGGAGTTCCGAGGACCATCGTATCAGATAGAGGAACACGGTTTACTTCAAAGTTTTGGCACCAGTTGCATCAGACTTTGGGAACCAGGTTGGAGTTTAGTACAGCTTATCACCCGCAGACAGATGGATAGACAGAGAGAGTCAATCAGATTCTGGAGGACATGCTGAGAGCTTGTGCACTAGACTATGGATCTAGTTGGGATGATAATTTTCCTTACGTAGAATTCTCGTACAACAATAGCTACCAGGCCAGTTTGAAGATGGCACCGTTCGAGGCCCTGTATGGAAGAAGGTGTAGAACACCGTTGATGTGGAATGAGGTTGGAGACCGACAGCTATTTGGACTCGATTTGATTAAGGAGTCCGAAGAGAAAGTTAAACTGATTCGAGATAGACTGAAGGTAGCTCAGTCCAAACAGCAGAGTTATGCATACTCAAAATGCAAGGAGGTAGTCTATGAAATCAGAGACAGAGTGTATCTGAGAGTGTCACCACTTTGAGGAGTTAAACGATTTGGAGTTAAAGGAAAGTTAGCCCCAAGATTTGTGGGACCGTATCGTGTTTTGGAACGCATGGGAGAGGTAGCCTACAAGTTGGAGTTACCTGAAGGATTGTCGGGAGTTCATGATGTGTTTCACGTTTCACAGTTGAAGAAGTGCCATGCAGGGATGGCCGATATCCCTCTGAGAGTTACAGTGCCACTGGAAGCAATACAGTTGGATAGTGATTTGACCTACGAGGAGAAACTTGTCAAGATTCTTGAGTTTGCCAGTCGAGTTACTCGCAGCAATGTTATCAAGTTTTGCAATGTTCAGTGGAGCCACCATACTGAGGATGAAGCCACTTGGGAACGAGAGGATGATCTACGGAAAGACCATCCACACCTATTTTCTAGCCAACCCGAATCTCGAGGACGAGATTCATCTTAAGGGGTGTAGGTTTGTAACATCCCAAATTTTCAATTTGGAATGTTATACATAGGTCATTCATGCCTATCATTTTTTGTGCATTTCGACTTCCGCGATCCTCAAAATTCTAAGCAACTCAAGGACCCTCGGACAGAGTTGGGGGATTTCACCGTTTGCATATTTGAATTTTATTAAATATGGAAACGAGGATCACTTTGGTTTTAATAAATTTTCTCTCCAAAATATTTCATACCAAAATATATGAGAGGAGATAATATGACTTCTCCAAAATAAATGAAATATTGGAGGAAAAATATTAGAATCAATTTGCATATTTTATTTGGATTTTATTGCAATTTTAATTGAATTAGGAAAAATATGCGTTTTTTCAAAATTGCATTATAGGCCCAAATAAATGTTCACCTTGTCCTGCTTATATTTAGAGGACGGGGAAAATTTATTTCGGGATTTTTGGAGTCTGTTTAGTATCCTTTTCTTTCTTTATCTGCACGGAATATTTTAAAAAAAGGGAACCGACTTCGGGCCGTACCCGGCCTGGACTCCACCCGGCCGTCCTCCTTATAAGCCGCGCCCCCAAGCCCCCAGCGCTCGCGCCCGCAAACCCTAGCCGCCAAGGCCGCGCCTCGATCTACATGCCGCCGCTTGCCACGCCGCCGCTCGCCGCCACCTCCTTGCCGGAGTTGCCGCTGCCGCCGCTGTCACGCATTCCGAGGTAGCGAACGGTTTTCTTTAGAAAACCATATGGTTTGTTTAGAAACCCTCAGATATTTTTTTCTTAGATCGGTTTTATTTTCCCAGTTTAGTTATTTAGCGAACGCTTGTTTGTATGTTCGTTTTAACGAACGGTATTCAACCGTTAGTCACAGATAGCGAACGTTCGTTCGTTAGCCTGTTCGTCAGTTTTTCTTTTTCCAGGGCTTTTCCGCGATTATTTTCGATCGCGATCTGTGCCCTAATTTTTGATCTAGTATATCTTTTCGCTCGTTTATCGGAATCAGGCGATTCAAGCGCCTAGATCTTCATCTCGAAGCCCTCTTTCCGTTTAACCAACTTGAACAAGATTTTGGTACTGTAAAATTTGATCTTAGTATAGATTAGTAATCGGATCCTGTTTCTTTCGCAGTTTGAGTTTCGTTGCTTCGTTTGATTCGATTTCTTTTTGCAAACCGTAGTTCTTAAGTTGAACTTTCTGGTTAGATCTTCTTATTTGAGATTTACCCATGCATCTTTGCTTGATTGCTTATGTATGCTATTGTTTGTTTATGATAGAACACTCGGAGTGCGAAGCGTGCTACTATGAGTCTCTAGGATTTGCAGATCGTCAGCAAGGCAAGTAACACATTGATCATACTTCTTTCCTACCCAGTTTTTGTGCATTAGTTCTAATCCTCAAACATTGCATGATTAGGATGTGATTAAACTTGTGGGTATTGGGAAGTAAATGATGAGGTAGAACCTATTACCTATTTTATAGTCAAACCCTGGGAGTTACTTCTACATTATGCTTATATTGCCATGCCATGCTCATAGACATGGTTTGGGTTTGAGAAATCCATGACAGATGTGAGATTGATAATTAATGGTTCAACTTAAGGTGGCCACTTTAATACACATCTGGGTGGATTGCTTGTTTGGGCACCTGGGGACATACCAGTGTTGTCCAGGAGATCCCGGGGATATACCGTGCGATCCTTCTATGGTCCGCCACCCAGGCTCAAAGGGATCATGATATTATTCATGCTAGAAACTTCCGTGTGCAGCCACAAGCCATTATGGGCTCTGGCATAGTTGAGTATGTTGTGTGACCTCTTTCAGTGGTGGGCTAGCAGATGTAGAGGGAAAGTAGGTGTAACTGTCCACTCGGAGTAAAGAGTTAATGCTTCTGAAAGACTGTGTCTCGGTCATCCATTTCTCAAACACCACGTAGTGCGAGAAATTCAACGGAGGAGATCGAGTCTTGTGGGGAAAAGTGCGCAAAGCTCTGCAAAGTGTATAAACTAATCATGGTTAGCCGTGTCCCCGGTTATGGACAACTTGAGTATCTAGTACTTGGATTATCCTACTGTATCTCATCACCCTAAATTAATTTTTGGGTTGGTAATTACTTTTAATTGGGATTGAGATGGGGGTATCATTCTCAATGTTTCAACTACCATGATAGTTAAATGAAAAATTTATTCCTTTGTTGCAGGGAAAAAATTGCTTTTCGCTAAAACCATATAACCATAGAGCCTCCACCAGCCATATATGCATGTAGTGTTAGCATTTATCTATTCATTGCTCTACTGTGTTACATTGCCAGCATATTCCATGTGCTGATCCGTTTTCGGGCTACAACGTATTATGTTGCAAACTTTTCAGACGAGGAGTACGATGTGATAGGTCGTTTGTCATGCACTCAGCTATGTCGTTGGAGTTGATGGACTCACTTTATCTTCCAAGCCTTCCGCTGTTATCGTATTATAAATTCTTCGAGTATTGTGTGTGTCAGCATTACCGATCCAGGGATGACACTGAAGCACAAAGACTTGACCATTTGAGGTCGGGTTGTTGCATTTGTATTTGTCCTCCACGGGTTGAGAGGCTGACTTGTGGGCCTACCAAGTTGACGCGTACACAATCAGGAGATGATTGTACGTGGAGAGGATGACAGCAGGGACCCGGCAAGGTCATGGCAGTATGCAAGCAAGTGCCTCCTTATTTCAAGCTAATAAAAAAATGGCTCCTCCTAATGGATATCTGACATCTGGGTCCCATGCCATTGTCAACGTAGTCAATAAACGAGAGAATTGCACAACGAGCGGCTGACACCAAGGACCCAACGGCTAGCCCAATTATTTTTGTTTTGGGTTAATTTGATAAATGCCACTCCAAATCCGGTGTTTCCGAGTAATGCCACTCAATTTCCAAACTTCCAAAAATGCCATTTCATGCCATTTCCAGTGGCATTTTTCGAAGTCTGGAGTGGCGTTTTTCAAAATTTGCAAATTGCAGTGGCGTTTTCCAAAGTTTGCAAAAATTACAGTGGCATTTTTATGAATCGCCATAATTGCAGCGACATTTATCTAATTTGTTTTTGAGACGGAAGCAGGGTGTCAACTGGGCTGTGCGGGGCACTCTGGCCTGTCTAGACAGCATTCTCTTTTATATTTACCATAGACCAGCCCAGTAGTTTTTTCTTTCTTTCTGA
The DNA here is from genome assembly GCF_018294505.1 of Triticum aestivum. Taxonomy (NCBI): domain Eukaryota; kingdom Viridiplantae; phylum Streptophyta; class Magnoliopsida; order Poales; family Poaceae; genus Triticum; species Triticum aestivum. The sequence continues at coordinate 258,391,623 of NC_057803.1, forward strand.
AAATGGCTAGCCCAGTTGTTTTGTGATTTGCGATGTCACTTTGTCAGGCCTGTTGGGCTGCAAATCTTTCAAGACGAGGAGAGCTTCATTCGGCTGGCCGAGAAAATGGCCTATCAGTAATGAGAAATGGGTTGTACATTTTTAAAACACATCAAACCGACAATTAGTTTCAAATTTCTTTTTTTTCATTTCGAGATTTTAAATTGCATTGATTTTTATGCATGGACAATTTGTTGGATTTTATATTGATATACATTTATTTTTAAAATCAGTTTGAACGTGACTCGAAATTTCCGGATTAAAAACAGTTCGGACCACACCGAAAGATGCAAAATTTCGTATAACTTTTTAACAGTGGCGACAATATGGGCTGTAATGCTAACAAAAAGAATATGGGCTCCAGAAAAACCTTAAGAATTAGCAAATGGGCTGTAAATTATTAGAAATAATGGCAGATGGGTTGTATGCTGTTTTCCACAGATTTGAGACTTTCCTAAAAAAGGTTGACGCACAAGAAGTGACTGCTGGATGTCCATCCAACGACCATCGTGCTTATTCAATCGCTGCTCTTCTTGCTCCAGCCGCTCAAACAAGCGCCGGCGGGACTGCCTGCTCCCTCCTCCACGCGGCCGGCTGTGCTACCGCGCAGGCCTCACCGCCCCACCGTACTCCCATCGCTGGCCTAGCCATCCCTCTACTCACCCACACCTGTTGTTATTCTCCGGCGACGGCAGACGAACCAGTAAACCCTCGTACAGTCGTACTCCCCTCTGCGTGGGAAACAAACTGCCGAGTCTTCCCTGGCTCCGTGTCGTTCCCTTCCTATGCCTCGTCGTCGTCCACTGCCCTGGTGCTCTCGGCGCGGCCTGGTCAACGTGGTCAATGATCGACATGCATCTGAAGTGGACTGTACGTGGAGAGGCTGACAGCTGAGTCCTCGGCTGCACGTAAGGAACTCCTTATTATGCGCAAAATAATGATTCCTCCACCTGACATTTGGGACCCACCGAAAGGACCTCTGTATTTCGCGAAAAAACGTTACCGCCACTGACAGCTCGGACCCACCAGCTATATCTTCGCACGCAAGGAAGTGCCTCCTTATTACGCACAAAAAAATGAATACTCCCCCTGCTAGCTGGGACCCAGTATAGTGGGAGGCTGACTTGTGGGCCTACTAAGTTGACGGGGATGGAGGGCTTTGTCAACTTAGTCAATATATGCACGATTTCTAGCTCTAGTGATCGTACGATGTCCATCCAACAGCCATAGTACTTCTTCAACCTCTGGTCTTCTTGCTCCAGCCGCCCAAACCAGTGCCGGTTGTGCCTCGTGCTCCTGCCTCCCGTGGCTGGCTGCGATGCCGCGGAGGCCTCACCGCCCCTACTACTCCCACTACTAGGAAAACCCTTGCCGGTAGCGCTGGTTTTTTGGCTATTAGTAGCGCGGGCAGGCGCGCTGCTGCTACGGTGCTACAGCTATTTTTTCATAGTAGCGCTTGTTTGAACCAGCGCTACTGATATCTATATCTAGCAGTAGCGCGCCTCTGTCCATCGCTATATCTAATACTAGTAGAGTGCCCCTACAACCAACGCTACTGGTAAGTAGCGCTGCTACTACTCCAATACCCCATGCTACTGCTAGTATTTTCTTTTTTTATGTTGTTGTATTCGTATTTTTACAGGTTTTATACAATTACACCATACACATACACTGAAACTATATGAAAAAGGAATGCCTCATCATCATCATCGAAGTGGTACAACATAGTCTCATCATATCAACATAGTCTCAACACAAATGACGTCGATCTCATCATCATCTCGAAATAGCGATACAAGTTAATGATGACATGTCTCTTACATTGTCACCATAGACACATGTTTCATCATCTACCTAAATTATGACATACAAGATAAGAGCGATCACGATGATCAAAAGTGGTATTATGTAGTAGTTTTTGCAACGACGTTGCTTCTGAATCCCTTGTTGTGCTATGAATCTCAAGTAACTAGCTTCGGCTTCTGTTGTGCTATCAAACCCTTTCTGGCTTCTGCCGGTGAAGCCAGAGACTTGGGCCTGACACTCTGGCCACTCATCATACATACCTGAAACATGCCCTACATACACGGCATACCACTTCCTCACCATCGTTGATCTATATACCTGTCAGAGGTGCACACACACACACACACACACACACACACACACACACACACACACACACACACACACACATATATATATATATATATATATATATATATATCATGAAGCGAATTCAACGAAACAGTTATGAAATAGAAGCAACATATATATATAGTAAACATAGTTAAAAAAAATTCATCATACCGACAGTAATTAACTAGAGCGCGGCACCATACATCTAATAGTTTCATCATACTGAGAGATTCAAAGTTTCGCCGTATATAAAGTAACTAGTAACTAAACAGACAAATTGTTTTTAAGTTGTGCACTCTTCCCATCTGTCCATATTTGGAAGGGTGGACCCAAGCTTAGTGAAAGGCGTCATGTCCTGACGCTGTAGGGCAATTCGGGTTCGGACGTCAGCTCGTGATATTGGGCCACCGTAGAACATCCCATTCTCTTTGAGGACATCTTTCATGATGATGGATGCATTCCTGCTGGATCCGGTAGAAATCATTTCGAAGTTGATTATCCAGCACGGCTCCAAAGGCTTTGGCCCATCTCTGGATATGGGTATCGAATGAAGATTTCATGCAAAGTGATTGCATATCCCTTCTGTACTCCATCATTAGGTGGATGACGTAGACTCCATCAATCTCACTTCTTGCCGGTTGCTGGATGCAATAGAAGTCAGTCTTGTGGCCGAAACAAAGCCCGGCCTTATTTGTTTTTTTGCGTTGGACGTAGCCACCCCACATGCTGAAGCCCAGCTGTGACACCCACAATGCGGCTATATCTCCCACGTGTCGGGGCATGACTTAGAGGCGTAGCCACATGGTAGGTTTGTCGCAAGAGGGGTAATCTTCACACAATCCCTTGTACTGAATAAGAAAGGGATAAAGAGTTGGCATACAATCGCCACTTCACACAAATACAAGTTAAACATACATCATCCAAAATACAATCAAGGTCCGATTACGGAACCAAAATAAAAGAAGAAAACCCCAAATGCTAGATCCCCGATCATCCCAACTGGGCTCCACTTCTGATCAAAAGGAAACAAAACAAAACAACGAGCAAGATCTTCATCGAGCTCCCACTTGAGCTCGGTTGCGTCACCTGCACTGGTATCATCGGCACCTGCAACTATTTGGAAGTACCGGTGAGTCACGAGGACTCAGCAATCTCAGACCCGCGAGATCAAGACTATTTAAGCTTATGGGTAGGATAAGGTAATGAGGTGGAGCTGCAGCAAGAATTTAGCATATATGGTGGCTAACATACGCAAATAAGAGCAAGAAGAGAAGCAACGCACGGTCAAGAAGCTATAAGTGATCAAGAAGTGATCCTGAAGCTACTTACATTCAAGCATAACATGAGACCGTGTTCTCTTCCTGGACTTTGCTGAAAAGAGACCATCATGGCTACACACGCGGTTGATGTATTTTAATTAAGTTAAGTGTCAAGTTCTCTACAACCGGATATTAACAAATTCCCATCTGCCACATAACCGCGGTCATGGCTCTCGAAAGTTTAAACCCTGCAGGGGTGTCCCAACTTAGCCCATCACAAGCTCTCATGGTCAGGGAAGGATATTCCTTCTCCTGGGAAGACCCGATCAGACTCGGAATCCCGATTACAAGACATTTCGACAAATGGTAAAAGAAGACCAGCAAAGCCGCCCGGATGTGCCGACAAATCCCAATAGGAGCTGCACATATCTCGTTCTCGGGGCACACCGGATGAGCAATCCGTACAACTAAAACCATCCCTCAAGTTTCCCCGAGGTGGCACTGCAAGGGGCTCTAGTTCGGACCAACACTTAGAGAAGCACTTGCCCGGGGGGGTTAAAATAAAGATGACCCTAGGGCTCGCAGAAACCCAAGGGAAGGTTATAGGTTGTTAGGCAAATGTAAAACCAAGGTTGGGCCTTGCTGGAGGAGTTTTATTCAAAGCGAACTGTCAAAGGGTTCCCACAACACCCAACCACATAAGGAACGCAAAATCAAGGAACATAGCACCGGTATGACGGAAACTAGGGCGGCAAGAGTGGAACAAAACACCAGGCATAAGGCCGAGCCTTCCACCCTTTACAAAGTATATAGATGCATTAAAGTAAATAAGATATATTGTGATATCCCAAACATATCCATGTTCCAAGAAGGAACAAACTTCATCTTCACCTGCAACTAGCAATGCTATAAGAGGGGCTGAGCAAAAGCGGTAACATAGCCAGACAAGGGTTTGCTAGGAAAGGTGGGTTAGAGGCTTGACATGGCAATATGGGAGGCAAGATATAGCAAGTGGTAGGTAGCGCGACATAGCGATAGAACGAACAACTAGCAAAGCAAAGATAGAAGTGATTTCGAGGGTATGGTCATCTTGCCTGAGATCTCGCAAGGAAGAAGAACGAGTCCATGAAGAAGACAAACATGCATAGTCGAATGGATCCTCACAACTCCGGAACGAAACCGAAGCTAATGAGAGAAGCAACCCGGAAAGAAGCAAGCAACATAGTAAACAACCTTCACATAAACATGGCATGATGCGCAACCAAGTATGATGCATGTCCATTTTAATGAGGCATGGCATGGAAAAGTGCACAAACAACTCTACAACTTAAATGGAGCTCAATATGCAACGAGCTGCATATTGACGAAACACCACATAAATTATTTAGTTCTCGCTCTTTTATGTACCCAACAATACTAAATGTTATTAAACATGGCAATATGGTGAAGCATAAGTAAAACTACCTATTTAGGCAAGTTTAAATGAGGCCGGAAATATCAAAGAACAATTCCGATGAATCCTCATGTGCAATAGCAATTTAAAGCAAACAACAATTTAAACATTTTAAATGTTATTATCATGATGCGAATGACATGTGCAAGTTTTATGCAATATTTATGAAAATGTTGATAAGAGCATGATGAGAGCATTTGTCACCGTGGATGAAAGAAAGGGTACCACGGCGGCGATACGAAAATGGTGCCACGGCAACCTTCCGGTTCGGGTAACTCGATTGAGGTGCCGGTGAAAAAGATAGGGCATGATCGAGTTGAGCAAGATGGTGGGAACTCCCGACTACTAGGTTCCCATGGGTTAGCGGCATGGGAACGAGTGACAATTTGGAGACGGTGCCAACATACGGTTCATGTCATGCAATATCCATTTGTCAACGAGTCATCGTCTCGATGGTAATACCTTCCAACGGTGCATTCCCGGAGCGGTTCGTGTTCGTATAGGAAGTAGTCATACACGCGGGTCGAAGAGGAAGTAGTTGTTCATGTCTGTAGATGTTCGGGGTCACGACACGGGATTTGACGTCCACGGGGTCTTCGCGGGTCGATGGTAGTGGTACATGTTTTGTAGTCGTTCGAGTCATTGGTAGAGGAACTTGACGCTTGCGTTACATGATTCTTCGATGATGGTAGTGGTAGATTAGTCGGGGAGGGTCTTGACGAATCCAGTGTCCGGGATCGTCGCGGTACTAGGTATCTTGTGGGATTTCATGGTTCGTCGTGGTACTTGGCGATCTCAATCGCAGCAGCAAAACGTAGTCAAACTTGGCGGACTTCGGTTCGACCAGCAACAAGCATCACATGTGCATGCAGGGATAGTCAACGAATCGGGACAGAGGAGCTTGACAGATGCAAGCAGCAGCACGGGGCTGGCTGAGGCGAAACGGGTCTTGGTGCTGGCTCGTGGCTCCGTGTAGGTGAAGGAAGGGCGTGGTCAACGCGCGGTCGTTGCTTGATGTGGCTTGACTACTGGTCATCTCCTCCACCAGGAGACAGAATGGAGGCGCGGCGGCAGGGAAAAACGGAGCTCGACGAGGGACTTGAGGATGGGCTCCAGCGACACAGACGAGACGAAGGATGTCTCCGGGCGAATGAGCTCTAGGCGTTGCTGGACTCAAAGCTTGCCAGCGATGTGATGACGGGGCAGGGTCTGCCGAATCCAGGCGACAGTGGCTCGCAACAAGGGCGACAAAGGAGGCAAGCGGCCACGGTGCTATGCTGGTGACCTGCGGGTGGTGGAGAGGCGGGGACGAGGTGGCACGGCCACGGGGGACGGGCGCGTGATCGAGGCGGGAGAGCATGGCGGTGTGCGGGGCAGCGAGGTGGCGCTCGGCGTCCCTGGCGATGTGGCGGCCTCCTAGCGATGCGGCGGGAAAGATGGGATCGAGGGACCACTCGGTCTCTAGCGGCGCGAAGGAAGGAGAGCAGTGGAACGAAGGGAGAGGGAGGTGGATCGGGCAAGGGAGCGGCGCTGCTCTCCATCTCTGATGGCGCGTCGAGGGAGGAGGGGATTGATCAGGGCTCTCCCTGGCTCGATGCATGCAGGTGTGGGTGGCGGCGGATGGGAACGAGAGGGGTGGAGGTGTTGAGCGGCTAGGGTTAGGAGGGTTAGGTGGGCTGGCGCGGGAGGCCCGGTTGGGAGGTTGGGAGGCCCAGGTGGCCCAATAGGCTGGTTGGGCTCCTCTCTTTCTTTGTTGTTCCTCTTATCCATTTATAAGATATAAATGGAACTTGCATAAATGCACAGAGAGGTAGCAGTGGAATTAGGGAGAGAAAAAAATCGTTCCGGAGTCCTCGGAATATGGTCAATTAAAGAAAAGTGGTGTGAGGATTTTACAGACTATAAATTTAAACATGTTCGAATTTAATCCAAACTTGTATGAATTTATAACCTAACCAAGCCCAACCCAAATGGGCTTAAATTTTATAGGATGGCCCTACATAATAGATATGATTTATGGTCACAAGATGAACATTTATGGAGGAAGTAAGCAAATCAAACATAATGAATTGACTTCAATATGTTGAATTTGAAAACCCTATCAATGATTTCTGGTTGGGACAAAATTTTAGAGGGTGGCTGGACGTATAAAACTTGCATTAAGAAGAAGGTTTGGGTAAGAATTGGAGAAGTGGAAATGCAACTCAAATAGAGGAAGAGTAGGGAAAGAAGGAAGTAGCACTTTGGGATTTGGAAACTTGGGTGAAACCAAGTTGGAGTTGAGCAATGAGTAAAATAGAAAGGATCAAAGAGAAGGAGTTGCAATGCACATGATAGTCATGGCAACATGAATGAGAAAATACAATATGACAAGAGATGTGCATGGTAATGCAATATAACTGATGATGAACATGATGCAAGAAGCATAATATGACAATGGCACTCAACATGATCATGGCATCAACATAGAGGAATGAAATATGGAAAACAATTATGATAATGCAACAAACACAATAAACACATAACAAGAATGTAGATAAAAAGGCAAGTGGATCTCCAATCTTGGAGCGTTACAACACTCCACCACTACAAGAGGATCTCAACCCGAGATCCTAGGGATGGCACCGGAGAGAAACGGAAGAGGAAGAGAAGAGGTAAAACTAAGTTGCTTCTTTGATAAATGAGTGCAACCAACGAACCTTGAGAGGTTAAACAATTTGAATGAGAGAATACGATGAAGATGAACAAAGTTGAAAACACTCCGTTAGAAAAGAGGAACAAGGAACATTATGAGAACCTTTGTAGGTTGAAAGACGTAAGAAAAGGGTTGGAATGGACAAGACGTACATGCAAGCACTCCGGTAGAAATGAGATGTACAAGGAACAATAAAGATCAATTACGACTCCGGTTGGAAATGGAAGGCATAGAATATGAACTTGGCAAAACAAGATGATGGGTCGAAGAGAGCAACATCACAATGCCTCCGGAACAAATGTAAGAATGGAATCAAAAGAACGGAGGAGAAAACAACATCTTCCACCTCAAATGAGCTTGAAAAAGCATCTTTACGAGAAGGGTCTAACGGAGTTGGTGGAAAACAAGCAACAAAAAGAGTAAGCTTGTTGTGGGATTATGGAAAACATCTCGAAATCTTGAGGTGAGATTCTGCCACTAACAAAAAACAATAGATTGGATTGATATGAACAAGTAGACGAGAAACTTATTTCACCGGGAGGATAAATGAAGAACTTGGGTCATTTATGAGCACCATAAATAGCAACAATCCTTACGGAAAGCTTTTGGTGAAATATAACCCAATATAACTCCAATGAAGAGATTGATGGATTGAAAAGATGTCCTGAATGAACTGAAAATGATGGATTTAAGATATGTCACTCTTGAAAACTTGTGAATCATGAAACACTAAGGGAAATTATGAACAATGACATAACACCATCTCAAAAGATGAGATATGAAAGAATTGCACTTCGGAATGCAAGATGAAGAATGCTTGAACTCCTCAAAACAAGACATGTGTTGAGCACCATGTTTATTTGAGAGTATAGCTTGGCGGATCATATATTCAAGAGAAATCTTGAAGGACAATTGAAGAATGCAGGAAACCCTAATGAACCACCATGTTGAGCCTTCGTGAGAACTCCAGTAACAAAAGGATGATAAAAAGAAAGAGAAGTTGAGAACACAAGGTGCACCCTTGCGATGATTTAGATGGATCTTCACGACGAGATAATTGAGAGAGCTTGGAACTCCGAAAAGATAAGATGAATCATCTCGCACCAACAATGTGATATGACGAACAACTCCGGAAAGAAAGATGAATCACTTGGATGGAACAATAATAAGAATTACGTTATGCGTATCTGTCACCAATTTAGATTGATCACAAGTAACGGATTTGGCATACTACTTATTCTTCTTGAAAAGATTGAAGAGAGATATAGCGCAACTCACAGATCACCGGTAGGATTTATGAGAGAACAAGTGAATTGATATGATAACAAGAGCAGACGAATCTTGAATGGACCACCATAAGAAGTAAAAATGAACGAAGAAAACGAACACATCACCAGGAGGAATTGGAAAACGAATGAAGATACTTGAAGCAATTTAGATACAAGAGAAACGAACAAATCATGAACTGACTAGAGAATACTTGAGCGATGCACGGGTAAGATTTGGAGAATGAGAGCTGAAAGCTGAAATGAATACTTCTGAGATGATGGGCTCCGGAGAATCAAATTGAAAAGACTCTTGAATTGCTCCGGATGGGTGAAAAGAATTATCACAATTGAAAACAATTATGAGAGGATGGCACGAAGCTTAAACTACACATCTTCAAGAGAACGGATAAGATTTGGAGGAAATAAACTCTTCTCTGGTCTTCAAATGTTGAGAATGACGATAAGAAACACCACCATGAATTGTTGAGATACTCCGGGATGAAAATTATAAAGGTTGAACCAACAATAAAAAGAATTTGAAAGCGATATTGGAGAAAGACATTTGACTGATGATAATTCATTCTTACGTCAAACTTTGAAAAGAATTTGAGAATAACTCTGGAAAAGAATTACAAGAGTCAGGTAAGATCCTGGAAAAAGATCTGTGGGTTAGGGCCCACTCAAGAGAAACACCGTTGAATGATTTAAAAGGAAGATTGTGCCGGTCGAATTAAATGGCTTGAAAGAGATAACAACCTCGAAATAGGTTGAATGGATCTTAAATGAAAAGACGAGCCTTCTGAGATATCTTCAGCACTTCAGAACAAATGAATAGCGAGAAGTGAATGATTAAGAAGTGCACCGACATGAGAAAGCATTGGACAAATGAAAGGAATGTGCTTAACACTAAATCTTGAATTGAATCCATCGGAAAAGAAAAGGGAACGGATAATGATAACTTGAAGCTCCGTTAGTATCTTCCTGAGAATCACCGGATAAGAACGTTGAAAGAAAAGAACAACGAGACTTCACGTCCATAAGATGGATACTCGATTAAGAAATCTGAGCCTTTGAAGAAAAAAGGGGTGGGTGGGCGGGAAAACAAAGGAAACTTGGGCAGACGGAATGGATACCATCGAGAAAGCCTAGAGTTGATCTTGCGGATGTCGAAATGATCGGATCCACTTGAAGTGAAACGCGCTGGTTGAAAAGGATTGACATGAAAATCTTGATTAATACGAAGGATTAATGTTCACATAGGAATATGAGAACACTGCTTGGAAATGGTATGGAATCAACACTTGACATTGAAGCAACTCGAATACCACAACTCAAAACAAAACAAAGTATTGTCTTGCAGAATAAGATGTAAACAAACATATGATAGACCCCATATCGTATCATGTGTTTGTTGGAAAGAATTCCTACGTGATACTTGAATTCCCACTTATAAAGTCCCGAAACTTTGTGGTTATGCAATCAGGTGTTGGTGATACAGGGGAAGCATAATATCTCACCCAGACTAACAATTCCTACATCCAGATGTATCCAGCCTTCAACACATAACCAAGAAACCTTCGAAAATCGTGTATGTGATGGCCTGGCTTATTAGGGATGATAGACTACTCATATCAATAAGGAATTCCTTCTTTTCCGGGAGCCCATTCGGACAGAACTCCAAAGTTAAGCGTGCTCAGCTTGGAGTAGTGTCAGGATGGGTGACCGACCAGGAAGTTGCTCCCGGGTGCGCACGAGTGAGGACAAAGTGCGCACAAAAGACTAGTATTGATCTGCGGCGCCAGTCTAGATCCCGCCAGGAGTAACGACCACCGGCGGGTGTGTCCGGGGCGTTACAGTGTACCTCAACCTTCAAAAAGCATCCGTTATACGAGTTATGGCAATACTCCCCAACTCTCGCCCCAGTACTGGGTGGCATCGAGGTTATTTCACCAACAACTGCATAAAAGAGATTTTTTATGTCGGCGAACTCAGGTATTCCAGAACTGCAACAATAAAATTATGACGACAACACCTCGGAGCTCAACTCACCGGGACACTTCCACAACCCCTAAATGTCAGGAGGCACCAAGAAGAATGTTCTCGTCACAAAACTATCGGAATGATTCCAAGATACCCGCGTGATCCTAAAAACAATTCGTGAAATTTGAGGAGAGGAGAGTCAAAACTTCTACGTCAGGAGGCCTCACCAGAGCGACGAAGGGACTAAGGAGTAAAAAGAATCCTACTCTCTGATATATATAATCCTAAGACTCAAAACATTTTGTTCTAGACTCAAGAACGTCAGCGCTTCGACCAAGAAGGGGGCTCCTAAGTCGGGGATGGCTCTGATTACCAACTTGTAACACCCATAATGCGGCTATATCTCCCACATGTTGGGGCACGACTTAGAGGCATAGCCGCATGGTAGGTTTGTCGCAAGAGGGGTAATCTTCACACAATCCCATGTACTGAATAAGAAAGGGATAAAGAGTTGGCTTACAATCGCCACTTCACACAAATACAAGTTAAACATACATCATCCAGAATACAATCAAGGTCCGACTACGGAACAAAAATAAAAGAAGAAAACTCCAAATGCTAGATCCCCGATCTTCCCAACTGGTCTCCACTTCTGATCAAAAGGAAACGAAACAAAACAACGAGCAAGATTGTCATCGAGCTCCCACTTGAGCTCGGTTGCATCACCTACACTGGTATCATCGGCACCTGCAACTGTTTGGAAGTACCTGTGTGTCAAGAGGACTCAGCAATCTCACACCCGTTAGATCAAGACTATTTAAGCTTATGGGTAGGATAAGGTAATGAGGTGGAGCTGCAGCAAGCACTAAGCATATATGGTGGCTAACATATGCAAATAAGAGCGAGAAGAGAAGCAACGCACGGTCGAGAAGCTATAAGTGATCAAGAAGTGATCCTGAAGCTACTTACGTTCAAGCATAACACGAGACCGTGTTCTCTTCCCTGACTCCGCCGAAAAGAGACCATCACGCTACACATGTGATTGATGTATTTTAATTACGATAAGTGTCAAGTTCTCTACAACCGGATATTAACAAATTCCCATCTGCCACATAACCGCGGGCATGGCTCTCAAAAGTTAAAACCCTGCAGGGGTGTCCCAACTTAGCCCATCACAAGCTCTCACGGTCAACGAAGGATATTCCTTCTCCCGGGAAGATCCGATCAGACTCAGAATCCTGGTTACAAGACATTTCGACCATGGTAAAAGAAAACCAGCAAAGCCGCCCGGATGTGCCGACAAATCCCGATAGGAGCTGCACATATCTCGTTCTCAGGGCACACCGGATGAGCAATCCGTACAACTAAAACCATCCCTCAAGTTTCCCCGAGGTGGCGCTGCAAGGGGCTCTAGTTCGGACCAACACTTAAAGAAGCACTAGCCCCCCCCCCCCCCCCGAGGGGGGGGGGAGGGGTTAAAACAAAGATGACCCTCGGGCTCGCAAAAACCCAAGGGAAGGTTATAGGTTGTTAGGCAAATGTAAAACCAAGGTTGGGCCTTGCTGGAGAAGTTTTATTCAAAGCAAACTGTCAAGGGGTTCCCATAACACCCAACCGCGTAAGGAACGCAAAATCAAGGAACATAACACCGGTATGACGGAAACTAGGGCGGCAAGAGTGGAATAAAACACCACGCATAAGGCCGAGCCATCCACCCTTTACCAAGTATATAGATGCATTAAAGTAAATACGATATATTGTGATATCCCAAACATATTCATGTTCCAACAAGGAACAAACTTCATCTTCACCTGCAACTAGCAATGCTATAAGAGGGGCTGAGCAAAAGTGGTAACATAGCCAAACAAAGGTTTGCTAGGAAAAGTGGGTTAGAGGCTTGACATGGCAATATGGGAGGCAAGATATAGCAAGTGGTAGGTAGCGCGACATAGCGATAGAACGAACAACTAGCAAAGCAAAGATAGAAGTGATTTCGAGGGTATGGTCATCTTGCCTGAGATCTCGCAAGGAAGAAGAACGAGTCCATAAAGAAGATAAACATGCATAGTCGAATGGATCCTCACAACTCCGGAACGAAACCGAAGCTAATGAGAGAAGCAACCCGGAAAGAAGCAAGCAACATAGTAAACAACCATCACATAAACATGGCATGATGCGCAACCAAGTATGATGCATGTCTGTTTTAATGAGGCATGGCATGGCAAAGTGCACAAACAACTCTACAAGTTAAATGGAGCTTAATATGCAACGAGTTGCATATTGACGAGACACCACATCAATTATTTAGTTCTCGCTCGTTTATGTACCCAACAATACTAAATGTTATTGAACATGGCAATATGGTGAAGCATAAGTAAAACTACCTATTTAGGCAAGTTTAAATGAGGCCGGAAATATCAAACAACAATTCCAGTAAATACTCATGTGCAATAGCAATTTAAATAAAACAAATTTAAACATTTTAAATGTTATTATCATGATGCGAATTACATGTGCAAGTTTTATGCAATATTTATGAAAATGTTGATAAGAGCATGATGAGAGCATTTGTCACAATGGTAAAAAGAAAGGGTGCCACGGCGGCGATATGAAAACGGTGCCATGACAACGTTCTGGTTCCGGTAACTCGATTGAGGTGCCGGTGAAAAAGATAGGGCGCGATCGAGTTGAGCAAGATGGTGGGAACTCCCGACTACCGAGTTCCCACGGGTTAGCGGCCTGGAACGAGTGGCAATTTGGACACGTGCCAACATACGGTTCATCTCATGCAACATGCATTTGTCCACGAGTCATCGTCTCGACGGTATACCTTCCAAGGGTGCATTCTCGGAGCGGTTCATGTTGGTAGAGGAAGTAGTCGTACATGCGGGTCGAAGAGGAAGTAGTTGTTCATGTATGTAGATGTTCGGGGTCACGACACGGGATTTGACGTCCATGGGGTCTCCGCGGGTCGACGGTAGTGGTACACGTTTTGTAGGCGTTCGAGTCATCGGTAGAGGAACTTGACGCTTGCGTTACACTGTTCTTCGATGATGGTAGTGGTACATAGTCAGGGAGGGTCTTGACGAATCCAGTGTTCGGGGTCGTCGCGGTACTAGGTATCTTGTGGGACTTCATGGTTCGTCGTGGTACTTGGCGATCCCGATCGGGGCAGCAAAACGTAGTCGAACTTGGCGGACTTCGGTTCAAACAGCAACAAGCATCACTTGTGCATGCAGGCATAGTCAACGAATCGGGACAGAGGAGCTTGACTGATGCAAGCAGTAGCACGGGGGTGGCAGAGGCAAAACGGGTCTTGGCGCTGGCTCGTGGCTCGGCGTAGGTGAAGGAAGGGCGTGGTCAACGCGCGGTCATTGCTAGATGCGGCTTGACTGCTGGTCATCTCCTCCACTAGGAGACAGAACGGAGGCACGGCAGCAGGGAAAAATGGAGCCTGACGAGGCACTTGGGGATGGGCTCCAGCGACGCAGACAAGACGAAGGATGTCTTCGGGCGGATGAGCTCTAGGCGGTGCTGTCCTCGAAGCTTGCCAGCGACGTGACGACGGGGCAGGTTCAGCCGAATCCAGGTGACGGCGGCTCGCAACAAGGGCGGCAGGGGAGGCAAGCGGCGACGGTGCTATTCTGGTGACCTGCAGGTGGTGGAGAGGTGGGGACGAGGTGGCACGGCCATGGGGGACGGGCGCGCGATGGAGGCGGGAGAGCACGGCGGCGTGCGGGGCAGCGAGGTGGCGCTCGGCGACCCTGGCGATGCGGCAGCCTCCTAGCGATGCGGCGGGAGAGATGGGATCGAGGGAGCACTCGGTCTCTAGCGGCGCGAGGGAAGGACAACAGGGGAACGAAGGGAGAGGGAGGTGGATTGGGCAAGGGAGCGGCGCTGCTCTCCCTCTTTGATGGCGTGTCGAGGGATGAGGGGATCGAGCAGGGCTCTCCCAGGCTCGATGCATGCGGGTGTGGGTGGCGGCGGATGGGAACGAGAGGGGTGGAGGTGTTGAACGGCTAGGGTTAGGAGGGTTAGGTGGGCCGGCGCGGGAGGCCCGGTTGGGAGGTTGGGAGGCCCAGGTGGCCCGATAGGCTGGTTGGGCTCCTCTGTTTCTCTGTTGTTCTTCTTATCCATTTATAAGATATAAATGGAACTTGCATAAATGCATAGAGAGGTAGCAGTGGAATTAGGGAGAGACCAAAAAAGTTCTGGAGTCCTTGGGATATGGTCAATTAAAGAAAAGTGGTGTGAGGATTTTACAGACTATAAATTTAAACATGTTCGAATTTAATCCAAACTTGTATGAATTTATAACCTAACCAAACTGAACCCAAATGGACTTAAATTTTATAGGATGGCCCTACATAATAGATATGATTTATGGGCACAAGATGAACATTTATGGAGGAAGTAAGAAAACCAGACATAATGAATTGAGTTCAATATGTCGAATACGAAAACCGTATCGATGAGTTTTGGTTGGGACAAAATTTTAGAGGGGGGGCTGGACAAATAAAACTTGCATTAAGAAGAGGGTTTGGGTAAGAATTGGAGAAGTGGAAATGCAACTCAAATAGAGGAAGAGCAGGGAAAGAAGGAAGTAGCACTTTGGGATTTGGAACCTTGGGCGAAACCAAGTTGAAGTTGAGCAATGAGTAAAATAGAAAGGATCAAAGAGAAGGAGTTGCAATGCACATGATGCTCATGGCAACATGAATGAGCAAATACAATATGACAAGAGATATGCATGGTAATGCAATATAACCAATGATGAACATTGCAAGAAGCATAATATGACAATGGCACTCATCATGATCATGGCATCAACATAGAGGAATTAAATATGCAAAACAGTTATGATAATGCAACAAACACAATAAACACACAACAAGAACGCAAATAAAAAGGAAGGCAACTGGAGCTCTGGTCTTGGGACGTTACACCAGCATAGCTTTGTCCAGAACATACTTGATGTGTGTGTAATCTTTCTTCTATATGTTCTTCGACGGGTCCAAATATAGAGCGCGGGAATAACGCGAGTAAAGAACGATGAGAACGGCACGACACCCCCCGCTGCACAAAATACACGATCAAGTTAGCCTCCATGCGTGCAAAGTAACTATTGAAATGCACGTATGTGTTATAGTGCTACCTGTGGATGACTTACCTGGGATGATAAGGTAGGATAATCGTTTCATTGTCCTTATTGCTGACCAAGAATTCTTCGATGTACTAACTCGCATATTGACGGTTGGCGTCGTTGATTGACAAGAAACCCTCATGTATGTAGTATGGGTCCACGACCGCAAGACCGGTGACTTGCTCTCTCTTGACGATGTACTTCATGTGCAACGCATACAGGAGGTCGAACATAAAATCAAGTGTCCTCATTTGAAACATCTGGAAGATGTAATCAAACCTCAGGAAGAAGAGGTCCGCGGGGCATGCGTGGACATACATCTTGCAACTGCTCGACACATGAACCTTATAAAGTGGCTTTCCTAGATCATCCTAGGCGAGGAGGCTTTTCTATATCGAAAGCACATGGTCATGGATTCTCCTGAGATCCCCTGCTATGGCAGCTAGTGCATTCGCCGGTACCATTGGCTCTCCAGCAACATGGATTAATGGCGCATGTTTCATCGGTACACGGTCAACCTTGGTCGAAGGTGGCTGGCTGCTAGAACCAACATTGCCAGCTTTATTGGATTTTCTCGCAGCCGGTCTCTTCCTCTGCTTCTTCTTGGTGGGCTCAGGTGTTGCTGGGTCTGTCAGACCCTCCCTGAGCACCACCCCTAGTTTTGTCGGGCTCAGCATTGGATGACTCTAGATAATTAGTTGAGCTTGCGTGGAGCCAGCATCTGGAGGCGTGTCCTGCAAGGATTGCATGAAGAAAGACTTCTTGCACTCCCGAGGACGTTCCGACTCTGGTACATGCATCTCATATTCATATGGTTGACTCATTGTTACTTCGTTGTCAAAGGCAGTATTGAAATATTGGTTAGGGTCATCGGCCTCCTCCATGTCATGATCCATATCCTCTTCCATGGGGCAGATGGCATTATCTGCCGAAACGGTTGGCCCTCCTTCCTCATGTCTCTCGATCTCAGCAAGTAGCACAGACAATGGTTGTACTTGTGTAGGTACTGTTGTGGTCATACCTTCCTGAGGTCCTGTTGGTGTGCTCCCGGCCACCTCGACACGAAGAAGATTTTTTGGCCATAGGATCGGCCAATTTTTGCATTGGCCAAGCTGCATGGGGGTCTCGTCATCCTCTCCATCGGTTTGTATCGGACGAGGGAAACCCTTGTAGCCCGCTTTCACACTCGCCACGGAGACCCTTAAGGCGTTATCAGACATCTGCTACCGGTGAAACAATCGATCCTTAGGCTTGACTATAGTACCCTTCCCCACATCCACCAACCCGCCCTTCATGTGGTAAAGGAGGGTGTACGGAGTGGAGTCGGCCTACAAAGACATATACGTGCGGCGTTAGAGATCCAAAAATAACAGCAACTGAAGATTAATTAATTAGTTGAGTTGATGAAGGTGTGACACGTATTTACCGTTAGGGCATCGAGCTCAGCCAATGTCGACGGCCTGATATTCAAGCCAGAGACGGAGCTAGGGCTGCTGTGAGAGCTGGGTGCAAGAGGAGGTGCGAGTGCGGTTGCCATACTAGGTAAGGGTATGGGTGCGGTGTTCATTGAGTTGCTCCCGGTGAAGCTGGGCATGGGACTTGGTGGCGCGTTTGGATTTTGTTGCACCCATGTGACCACTGTTGGAATCAAGCTTATAAAGGCAGCCACCATGTCATCTCTACAGGCAGCGATTATCTCAGCTTTGGACTCAGCTTTTCCTTTCTCCATTGTCCGTGCCACCTTCTCGTCGATAGTCACTTGACTGAACTTCTTTCTGTGTCTTTTGGCCCCGGGTTCCTCGTTATAATAGTACTTCCACGTGGCGCCATCCCCGGCGCCGTGCACACGTTCATATTGCGGCCGCTAGCCGGGCGGGTGTCCCATCATTATGTTCATGGCCCGGTTGAATGGAGTGTCCCACTTGTACTTCACCGACGACTGAGTCGACTGAGTCAACGAGTCGCTTTTGGCCGCAAGCTTGTGTTGCTCTCTCTACAAAATGGATCGTGAATCATTTACGAATGCGACTAGAATGTAGTAGACTTCATTGATTAGAAGCTAATATGTGTAAAAGGATTTACCAGTAATCTCATGAATTTCCTAGTTGGCCCGTCGATGAAAAACTCTTTTTTGGGGGGTCCCAAGAGAATCGGGCCCTGATGAAGTCATGCTCCTGCTAGTCGGTGAACTCAGCCAATGGGTCCGGGATCCCCTTACGTTCACACTCTGCATCCTCCTTAGCCCACACGGGCCTCTTTCCCATGTAAACACGACTTCCAAGGCGGTGGTTCCCCATGTTCTTTGCATGTAGCTGCTTGCCTCTCTCCGACCTGGCCTTGGTAGCTTCTTCATTGCAAGTCTCCTTGAACTTTTCAAAGTCCTCTATCGTAATTTTCGGATTGTCTACCACAATCTCGGCGTAGGTTTCATGGTCTACTTCAATCGCCTTTTTCACCCTAGTTTCCCAAGCGCTCAATGCGTTGCTGAACTTCCCTAGGGCTTTGTTGTTGATTTTTTTTCATGGCATCATCATCCCATGGGTCGACATCGTCATTCCAACATGGGAATTGGAATCTTGCGTGCAACCTAGTTAGGAGCAGCTTCTTCAAATTTTCATTCTTTCATATTTTCGTGGTGTTGATGTTAGCTGTATCCCGTAGGATGCATGCCAGTTGGTTGCCGTAACACGCTGCCACTTCCCGTGGCTCTATTGGCTCAAACTCGCCAGGGTGCACCGTCGTGGCCACCAGTATTCCGGTGCCGAGCTCATTTGGGCGTCGTGTCCTCTTTTCCTTCTTTCCCTCACTGGCTTGGGAGGTCCCACCTTCCGTGCTGTAGACAGGAACATCATCAGCGCCAGTCTCAGTGCCAGTGTCGTTGGTGGCATCAGTGTCGGTGCCGGCGCGACCACCGTCATCATCCATCATGACAAGGGGGTCCTGACACCCATCTTGCTATCTCTCCTGATCCGCAAGAAAGTCTAGCTAGGCGTGTGCTCGAACTAATTGGGACTGAGAACCTCCGGCCTCATCGGTGTCGTTCATGTTTCCTAGGTTTCAATGTCGTAGTCGTTTAATTATTGAGCTTTATATAATAAAGTGAATAATGAAAAAAAAGTGACCTTTGTTTTGCCGGAAATATCGTTTCATTCCTGTCGCGACAAATCTCGAGCACTCGATATGTCCAAATTTCTAGCACAAGTCATGCCAAAATTCACGGAAAATTTCGGCAGGACCTTTGCTAGAAAGTGCACATATATAGCACCTGAAATTTGCGGGAATGGAAATGAATCAATATTTCCGGCAAAACATAGGTCACTCGCAATCGATTTCCTTGCAAATGACAATAAGCACTATGTGCGGAAGTAGCATTTCACTACCATGTGCCAACACTAGCAGAATGCAATGGAGCCACCAAATGGACTCCAATGGACAACATTTCATTTGAACTCCAAATACTTTAGCAACTACAAATATGAATCCAATGGACAACAATTGCATTTCATTTTAACCACTGCAAACTACATAGATTATTCTTCGTCTTGTAATGCAAAATGGACACATTTAGAGGCAAGTTAAAAAAATAAACAGATTCTGGACACAAACCATCTGGTAATAAAAGAAACAATTGTCACAGACTAGTATTTGAACAACTACTGATATAAATACTAGCATTCCAGTAAGCACCTAAAAGACCGAAGGGTGGAGGTACTTGACCACGAAGTTCACTTAGACTAAGGAGTTAGAGTCACTTGAAGTGTACAAATCTACAAATATAACATCAATGGACCTTAAGAGGATTTTTCCAAAGAAATTGTTAACAGTAGCATTTTTAACTATGTAGAAATAAGTGGCGACGAACGGGTTGATGCCTAGCAGCGGCTAGTACTTACGTAGTTAGTTTCGACCCATCCCAAAGTGACCAAGCCTCAAAACTAGAGCACTAATGTACTTCCTGTGTGGCTTAATGAGCAGAGCTAGCAGAGACCTAGCTAGCTATAGTTAGCTTGGACCCATCTGATGAGTGAGTGATTAAGCCCCACACCTAGAGCAGAGCACTAATTAACCATGCAGTATGCGCTACAACAAGCAAGCCTGAAGATTTGAAGCCTAGCTTGGCAGGTTAATTATCTGCCATATATAGGTCTGTTAAAATGTGATCATAAGGCAGTCAGTGCAAGAAATTAACTAGTGATGCTACTGTAGCATTTCTTAAGAGGATTTAACAGTAGCATTCCTTAAGAGGATTTAACAGTAGCATTTCTTAAGAGGAATAGAGCAAGTTTAATGAAGCAATGAAGCAAGTGTAGAAGATGCAATTGATAATGATGGCATCCAGATCTTGAGGTAGAGGGGGCGGGAGAGGGATGCACCTTGTTGGCAGAGGAGCCAAGCACCTTGCGTCCGGCGTCCTTCTCCTCCTTGCCGAGCACCTTGCTTCCGGAAGAGCCAAACCTGCTGCAGAGAACACGTACGACCGGTAAGAGAGAGAGAGAGAGAGAGAGAGAGAGAGAGAGAGAGAGAGAGAGAGAGAGAGAGATAGATAGATAGATAGAGAGAGAGAGAGACTGCTGGGGGGTGGGGCGCTGGCCGGTGGAGGGACTGCTCGGGGGAGAGGGGCGGTACGGGGGGAGGGGCCGGGCCGGGGGTGGACCTATGGGGACGGGGGCGGCAAGGGGGGAGGGGGTGTCGGGGCGGCGCATGTCGATGGCAGCGTGGGCGGGCGTGGCGTCATGGTCTGGTGCGGCGTCGGCGGCAGGGGAGGGGCGGCACAGAGAAAGGCGATCGATCGGATCGAGCGAGAGTGAGACAGAGGAAAGAGATAGGTGGAGTGGCTCTGTATACGCAACTTAGCTATTGTGCGTCTTGGCCAAACGCGCTATAGCTAAGTTAGTTATAGCGCTTGCCAAGCCAAAACATGCTACTGCTAACTTTTTTCTTTTTCTTTTTTTTTCTTAGCTATATAGCTGCCCTAGCAAAAATGTGCTACCGCTAACCTTTTCTTTTTCTTTTTTTTTTTTCTTTTTCTTAGCTATAGCGCTGCCATAGCAAAACCGCGCTACTGCTAACTTTTTCTATTTCTTTTTTTCTATTTCTTTTTTTCATATTCCACAAACTTCCTTCCATTTTATTTTATTTTTATTTCTCTTTTTACTTTTATTATTCTTTTTCTTTTTAATTTTTCTTTTTCTTTTTTCTTTTTATTTTTCTTGTTCTTTTTCATATTCCACAAACTTTCTTCCTTTTTATTTTATTTATATTTCTATTTCTATTTTTGTTATTATTATTCTTTTTCTTCTTCATATTCCACTAACTTCCTTGCTTTCTTTTTTTTGTTTTTCTTGCATTTCATTTTCCACAACTTATTAGTTCCTTTTTCTTTTTCTTTCATTTGCAATTTTCTTTTTCTTATCTTTCATTTGCATTTGCACAAAGTTTGTATAGTAGGGGTATATATAGCTCTAGCTAGCTAGGGTTTAATTTGGTCAGTCGTTGAAACAACAACACTGTTACCTTCCGAATAATAATTAGTATAATATATATTACATGATTTGACCGCTAATGCCAGCATACAAAATAGACACACACAAAATTTGTGGATTAGTTTCTCAGCTTGGGCGACGACGACGCTTTAGACTTATCTTCTTCCCTCTTTTGTTCGTTGTCGAATAATTGAGCCCATGGTCGTGACTTTTCCTTCTCCAGGGATTACAATCTTTCGTAGGTAATGTAGTCTTCATTCTTCTTTTGACGTATGTGTCATCGTCATCAGCATCATCTTCCCTCATCGGATCACTGTACTGGTCGTAATCTTCCTCGTTGGCGACTCCATCCATTCCGGTGATGCTCCTTTTGCTTGTCCTCACGACAACACGACTGGGATTGATCGGATCAGTTATGAAGAAACATTGTGTCACGTGTTTAGTGTGTACCCATGGCTTATTTTTGGCGATGCCGTTGATGGTATGTCAGGACCCCGATTCCAAGTCACATCGATCTAGCCGGTAACACCTCATATCACTTTGCGGCCTCACGCACAGTATCCCACGGGTGTCGCCTTACCATGGCCCGGGACCGTTTGCGCCTTTTGGCTCACGTATATGATAGTGTCGCTAGCATCCATATGACAGAGAACCCGGGCCGACATGGCTAGTCGTGAACCCAAAGCGGCACAGACCTATGGAGACAGGCATACATGAATCACATCGAACATGTCGGTCATCAACGAGTGATTCCGGGCTGTAGCACTGGGCTGACAGGACTCCGGGGAACCCCGGGCTGTAGCAGGCTAGGCAGGACTCTGGAAGTCACCGTGTGACATTTCCCCGAAGGGACAGACATAGGGACGAAGTGAAACACATGCCGGCCAGTCAAGTGTCCTGAACAGTAGTGCTGGGCTAGCAGGACTCCGGTGAACCGGGCTGTAGCGGACTACTATGGCTCGAGGAACACTAGACTACATTTCCCCATAAGAAAGGCTGCCAAGGATAAACAACTAGATTGTCGGATCCCACTCATACCAAGCATTTCAATCATACACACAATATGCCCGATATGAGTACATACAACATGGCATCACAATAAAACTCTACAACTCAAGTACTTTATCTAAAGGCTCCAGAGAGCCATACATAACATGTTCATACAGATAGGGGTCACATGACCCGACACTCAAGTCATACAAACATACAAGCACATGCGGAAGCAACTAGTCTGAGTACAGACTCTAGAAAGAAAGAAGGCTTCTCGAAGCCTGTCTATCTACATAAAGCCCTCCATGGCCAGGATCACCACCTGGGTGGCTAGTCACTCGTCGACGTCAAGGTCTACGTAGAACCCATCGGAGTGGGCGGTGTCGTCTGAAACAGTAATTAAGCAAACATGAGTACAAAGGTACTCAGCAAGTCTTACATCAGAACCTACTATACATGCTTATTTTCAAGAAGGCGGTGGGGTTGATGCAGCAAGCCAGCTTTGACTCTTGGCTAAGCTATCCTACGGAACTCCACCAGTAAATAGTTTTCGCACACGAGTCCACTACTCACCAACACAATACTCCACCGGGGATCCTCCCTCGTCATCCTACGAGAGGGCCATCCTCGGTACTCACACTTATCTTGAGTCTTTTAGTAGTATCCATTAACTTGTCTATGAACTGTATAGGCAACCAAGTAGTCCTTTACCGCGGACGCGGCTATTCGAATAGTTTATACCCTGCAGGGGTGTACTTCGTCATACACGCTTTCACCACTTATCGCCGTTTACACGACATGTACTCGGCAACCTTCAAGCGGAAGCCCAGCGAGGGTGTCGGCCACGGCCTACCTAAACACTTAAGTCTCTAGTCCAGGTTTATCGCCTATCCAGGTTCCATCCGCAGGGAGTCCGGCCGAGGTTTCCACATACGGCCCCGAACGATGTGAACAGGGTCCCGAGACGCCAAACGGGCGCCCGGCATACCCGGCCACGGTGTATCTACCGCAACATAGCCCACCCCTAGGGTCAGCGCTACGCACGGCCGCCAACACATAACCTACAAACACCAGAAACTAATTGCAACTCCTGGACAGAGTACTAGGGTGATTAAGAAGCCGAGAGGGTCAGTTAAGGATCCCAATGCATGGTAGTAGCTGAATCTTAAATCACACATACAGATCTCAGTTCTTAGGGACGGCCTCAATGAAACAACCCACCATGTACTCCTACATGGCCTCTCATCGATACCTTTACCAAAACATGTTCAACGCATCCCTCACATTACCGACATAAGCATTTCACTCTAGCCCATCTCCCAGATGAACCAGACCTGACACAACTCTAAGCATAGCAGGCATAGCAAGGTAGGAATCACATACATGGCTCAATCAACTCCTACACATGCTAGTGGGTTTCATCTAGTTACTGTGGCAATGACAGGTCATGCAGAGGATAAGGGTTCAACTACCGTAGCACACAGCAGTTTGAATCGCGTTGTCTTAATGCAGTAAGCAAGAGCAGAAGCGAGAACATGGGTTTGTATCGGAATGATCAATGGTTGCTTGCCTGATGGAGTGGTAGTGGGATACTGCCCTTCAGTTGGATACTCGTGAATATCCTCGGAGGCAGAACCTACCACGAAGAACACATCGGAACACAATCAACACATGACGATATGCAACAATATGATGCATGCTATGACATGGCGATATGAATGTGTCTTGGCCTAATGCAAGCTATAACAGAAAGAAATGAACTCATTTGAATCAAAGATTCAAATATTAGTTCATTAAACATGGCATTTATAGTGCATTACCTTATTCTGCCTAAACAGCAAGGTAAACTTGTTTTGTCATGCATGAAATCATTACAGATGGATAGATTGAATTTTTCTGATAATTTTTCATATATAAATTATTTCATTTGGAGTTACGGTTGAATTTCTATGTTTTTTAGAAGTTTTAAACATTTTCTGGAATTTCCTGAATAAAAATAAATCCAGAAAATGCATTACTGCGTCAGCATTGCGTCATGCTGACCTCAGCAGGTCAAAGGCGCCAGCCCAGGTCAAACCTGACTGGTGGGCCCCTTCTGTCAGCCTCTCAGTGCTCTAACTACGTTTAGTTAGCCGAATTACTGGGCAGGGCCCACTAGTCAGTGACTATACTAATTAAACTAACTAATTTTAGTTAGAAACTAATCTGGATAATTAGCAGAGGGGGCCCCACTTGTCATTGACTCAAAGGAGTCAACCTGGCCCCACCCAGTCCACGTCAGTGGTCAAACCACCGGTTAGCAGGGCTAATCCTGCCGGCGTTGAGTCGCCGGCGAGGCCGAGACGGTGGAGGGCTTCGGAAAATGCCCTCAGGCGACCAAATCGACGGCGGAGACCACCCGTGTGAAGCCCAGGCTCTCGTGCATCCAAAGGAGCAAGTGTGAGGAGCTGGGGTGGAGCGAGCTCGCCGGAATCGAGCTCGTGGCGACGGCCGGAGTTTGGGCGGAGAGGGAAAAGGGGGTACGGTGCACGGCAGGACTAGGAAGTGCATGCGTTAGGCTCCTGGGGTCACACTGAATGCGGTGGTGTGCTCGGACGCGTGCTTGCACGGCCATAGCCACGACGGCGACATGGCCGGCGGCGAGGAGCTCTCGGGTGCGGTGGAAATGGCGGCTACAGGGGCCAAATGAGCACGGGAGCTAGGGGGAAAGGAAGAGGAGCTCACAGCGGAGTCGGAGAGGGGGTCAGCGGGCTCGGGGAGGTCCTGGCGGCGGCGAATCGACCGGAGATGGCTCAGGTGCCCGAGGTTGAAGACGAGGGCGAAGGCGGCGGTGCAGGGCCTCCGGCGATGCGTGGCTCGGTGGGGAGGACGAGGGAGTCGAGGCAGAGCTAATGGGCTCATCGGAGGGGCGAGGGAGTGGCTATGGTGGCAGCTACGGCGATCGGCAGCGAGGTACGCGCTCGGCCGTTGCGGGAGAGAGAGAGGGAGACGAGGGGGAGAGTGAGCGAGGATGAGAGGGAGACGTGGGGGTCGCGTGGCGTCCTCTAGGCGTCTCCCGACGTCGGCAGAAGCAGGAGGTGGCCGACGCGTGGCCGGCGCGCGGCGAGCACGCGCCCCTGCCTCCTGGCGTGAGGTAGGGGGTGACTGGCCGAGCCAGTAGGCTGGGCCGAGCCAGGTAAGGCCCAGGTGGGCTTCTTTCTCTTTTTTTTGTTTTAGTTTCTGTTTTCTATTAAACTGCAATTGTTTAGCTTTATTTAAAATACTAGAACATTTCCAAAAATCCTGAAAATAAATGTGGCCTCTGTTTAGAATATTTCCAACAGGAAACATTTACTCCCAGAATTATTTGAGCATTTAAATTATTTTATAGCATTTAAATGCCCAAATTCAAATACTTATGATTTAATTCAATGACCTTCTGTTGACCTAGAAAATTGTGCACCAATTTTGCCAGAGGTTCTAACCCAAGACAAAGAGGGTGAACTTTTTAGAAGGGCATTTCAGGTTCATTGAAAATAATTTTAGTAAACCCTAGTTTTTCCAGGGGGGTGTTGGGGGTTTCTGCTTTCCCCATTTCAAATTTAAGAGAAATAAACATGATGCACATTCTAATGCATGGACTAGCTAGGGTGTGACAACTCACCCCCACTCAAAAGAATCTCGTCCCGAGATTTAGGATCCTCTGGAAAGAAGGTGGGGTACTCGAGTCGAAGACGATCCTCCCTTTCCCAAGTGGCTTCTTCCTCGGAATGATGTGACCATTGAACCTTGAGAAACTTGATATTATGGCGTCGAGTGGTACGCTCGGCTTGATCAAGGATACGAACGGGATATTCCCAATAAGAGAGGTTATCTTGTAGATCAAGCGTTTCGTGGTCCACTTCACGGATAGGATCGCGAAGCAACGCCTGAGTTGTGAAACGTGGAAGACATCGTGAACTCTGGAAAGATGCGGAGGTAGTTCCAATTGGTAGGCAACTTCTCCTCGTTTGGCAAGAATGCGAAAGGGTCCGATGTAACGAGGGGCCAATTTGCCTTTGATACCGAAACGATGGGTTCCCTTTAACGGAGTAACCCGAAGGTAAGCCTTCTCGTCGACTTCATAAGTCATAGGCTTATGTTTACGGTCATATTGACTCTTTTGACGAGATTGGGCTGTTTTCAATTTCTCACGAATAACGCGAACCTGCTCTTCTGCTTCCTGAATCATATCCGGGCCAAAGAGTTGTCTTTCCCCGGTTTCTGACCAGTTAAGAGGCGTTCGACATTTTCGTCCATAGAGAACTTCAAAAGGAGCCTTGCCTAAGCTGGCTTGATAACTATTGTTATAAGCAAACTCCGCGAATGGAAGGCATTTCTCCCAACTTATTCCGAACGAGATGACAGAAGCTCGGAGCATATCTTCCAGAATTCGATTGACTCGCTCTACTTGACCACTTGATTGAGGATGGAAGGCAGTGCTAAAGGAGAGACGAGTTCCCATAGCATTTTGGAAACTTTCCCAAAATCGAGAGGTGAAGAGACTCCCACGGTCTGAGTTAATTTCCAATGGAACACCATGAAGAGACACTATTCGGGAGATGTATAACTCAGCTAGCTGGCTGGCGGTGATACTCTCACGAACAGGTAGAAAGTGGGCTACTTTGGAAAGTCGGTCGATCACAACGAAGATGGCATTATTCCCTCTCTTGGTCCTGGGAAACCCAGTGATGAAATCCGTACTGATTTTATCCCATTTCCATTCAGGAATAGCCAAAGGTTGAAGGGTGCCAGCAGGCCGTTGATGCTCTGCTTTAACACGACGACAAACGTCGCAATTAGCAATGTATTGAGCGATTTCTCTCTTCATCCTAGTCCACCAAAACCTCTGGCGTAGGTCTTGATACATTTTGGTACTACCGGGATGAATGGTGAGAGGGGATTCATGAGCTTCCTTAAGGATCAATTAGCATAGATGTTGTTTCTTGGGAACCACCAAACGGTTCTCAAAGAAGACAGCACCCCGCTTATCCATGGAAAAACATTTAGCAACTCCGCTAGCAATGTTTTCCTTAATCCGGGATATGCCCTTATCATACCGCTGGGCGGTTATGATCTGATCCATAAGGTTAGGTTTCGCCACCAGGGTGGATAGGAATCCTCGAGGAACAATGTGAAGATTAAGCTTACGGAATTCCTCATGGAGAAGTGGTTGACTTTGTTGTAACATCAGGTTGTTACAATAGGATTTACGACTTAGTGCATCAGCCATGACATTGGCTTTACCCGGGGTGTAAGTTATTCCTAAGTCGTAATCCGAGATCAACTCAACCCAACGTCTTTGCCTGAGATTCAAATCTGGTTGGGTGAAGATATATTTTAAACTTTGGTGATCGGTGAAGATCTCGCAACAATTACCGAGAAGGTAATGTCGCCAAGTTTTAAGTGCATGGACTACAGCTGCAAGCTCTAGATCATGTGTGGGATAATTTTCCTCATGTGGGTGTAATTGCCGTGAAGCATAGGCAATTACCTGACGATCTTGCATGAGTATGCAACCTAGTCCTTGTCACGAGGCGTCGCAATAGATAATAAAGTCCTTGGAGAAATCTGGTGGTACCAGTACGGGGGCAGATGTCAGGCGTCTTTTCAGTTCTTGAAAACTGAACTCGCACTGTGGAGTCCACTCGAACTTTTTATCTTTCTTGAGGAGTTCAGTTAGAGGTTTAGCAACCTTGGAGAAATTCTCGACGAAGCGGCGGCAATAGCTCGCTAAGCCAAGGAAACTCCGAACTTGCTTGACCGTTTCAGGTGGAGTCCAATCAAGGACGGCTTGAACTCGCTCGGGATTGACAGCAATACCCTTACCAGAGATTACATGGCCTAGATAGATCACTTCTGGCAACCAAAATTCACACTTGGAGAATTTGGCATAAAGGCGATGCTCTCGAAGTTTCATCAATACCAGCCTTAGATGTACGGCATGTTCCTCTTCATTCTTGGAGTAGATGAGTATGTCATCGAGGTATACTACGATGAATTTATCCAAGTACTCCATGAAAACCGAGTTCATTAACCGCGAGAAGGTGGCTGGGGCATTAGTTAAACCGAAGGACATGACAGTGTACTCGTATTGGCCATAACGAGTAACAAAGGCCGTTTTGGGAATGTCCCCGTTTCTGATTTTGATTTGATAGTAACCCAACCTCAAATCCATCTTGGAGAAGACTGAGGATCCAGCGAGCTGATCATACAGATCGTTGATCCTCGGAAGCGGATATTTGTTCTTGATGGTGACCAAGTTGACAGGTCGGTAATCCACAACCATTCGATCCGTTCCATCCTTCTTCTTAACAAAGAGGACGGGGCAAGCCCAAGGAGAGGAACTAGGATGGATGAAACCCTTTTTCAAGGACTCATCGAGTTGGTTCTTAAGCTCGGCTAGTTCTAAGGGTGCCATCTTGTAGGGTCTTCTAGAAATTGGAACGGTTCCTGGAACAAGGTCTATCACAAACTCAACATCCCTGTCAGGTGGAACACCTGGCAGTTCTTCTGGAAAGACATCCGGAAAGTCTCAGACTACCGGAACGTCCTCAAGGTCTGGAATGGGTTGGCATTTAGGGAGTAAAGTTGGTGCTTGGCCACTCGGGTTATGAGGTTAACTATCTTGCCCGACGGGTGAGTAAGTTGAACGGTTCTAGTGGCACAATCAATCTTAGCATAATGAGCTGACATCTAGTCCATACCCAAGATGATGTTTATGTCCGAGGACTTGAGAGCTATTAAGGATGCAAGGAAGACAAGCCTATCGACAAGAATTTCGTTCCCATGGCTTACTCTAGAAGTTTGCCATCTAGAGCCAGGGGTTTGAATTTCCATGGTAGAGGGCATGTCACAGAATGTCGTGTTATGCAATCGAGCATAGTTCTCGGATATGAATGAATGAGATGCTCCAGTATCGAAAAGAACAGATGCCGAATGGCAGTTAACAAGGAGCGTACCAAGGACGACGTTAGGATCCTCATGAGCCTCCTCGGCTGAAACATAATTGACATGGCCACGTGTAGTGGTGGCCGGCTTGGCGTAGAAAGTCTTCCCCGCTGGCTTACCACGGCCAATGGACTTTCCAGTTTGATTGGGGTTGTTGTTCTGGGGACACTCTCGGCTATAGTGACCCGGCTCTCCACACTTGAAGCATGTCACCACATTGGGGCGTGGAGCAGCATTAGCAGCAGGGCCACCATAGGGCTTGGGCGGTGCAAATTGTTGGTTGGGACAAGGCGCCTCAAAGGATGGCCTCGGGATGAACCTGGGTGGCAGTGCCGTGCTTGGAATCCACACCCGGCGCTTCTGAGTTCCAGAGCCGGATGAAGAGCCAAAATCACGGGAGTGCTTGCGTGAAGCGTCATAATCAGTCTGGCCCGTCTCAGCTTGTAGAAATTACGGCAAAAATACATTTTTAGCCATTTTCAAAACTGACATAAAATCGTAATGAATTAGGAGAAATAATATATACAAAAAAGTTTCGCATTTCTTCAAGCTTTCCAACGCCATATCATTTGCTGCATTGGGACGTACGGTTAAAAAATTAGCTCGAAAATACGAACTCGGTGGAACTTGTACCGTTTTCTAAATTACTTTTAAACCGTTCAAAATTAGAAAAAACTTTTAACATGAAAAAGTAGCACATTTTCATAAGCTTTCCAACGCCATATTATTTGCCTCAATTGGATTAGCCATTTAGAAATGGCATCGAAAATACAAACTCGGGTGTTCCATTTGTGAAATTCTATGATATTCCGAATTACTCTTTAACCGTAGGTAATTAGAGAAAACTTTCAACATGTGGAAGGAGAGGTTTTTCAGCAGCTATCCAACGCCATATTATTTGCCTCATTCCGATAAACGGTTTAAAAATGCGATCGAAAATACGATTCACGTTTTTTATATGAAGAAAAAACGGTTTTCAAAGCTGCTCTTAAACCGCTTACATTTTGCCAAAAAATTAACTTGGGTCATGATACTGATGTCCATATCTTTCCAACGGTATATCGCAAGCCCCATTTGGACACCTTTTAGCTAAAGTTCAACCTAGTACTCGGGGAAGGTCAGGCGCGTTAATCGGGAAGTTCATGTTGTGATCAGAATATTATTCTGATCCCGTGATCAAAATAGTGTTTATGTATATATATATATGTGTGTATGTATATGTATATATATATGTACATATAGCTCTAACTAGCTAGCTAGCTCCCTAGGGAGAGAGAGCTAGGAAGAGAGTGGGAGGAGAGGGAGAGAGGAGAAGAGAGAAGGCATTAATGGAAGGGGATGGGGGAGGGCAAAGAAGAGGGGGAGGCAGGGCATTAATGGAGAGGGTGGTGGTGGAGGGCAAAGAAAGAGGGGGTGGTGATGGGAGGGCTCTAATGGAGGGGTGTGTTGGAGGGGCAAAGAAGAGGGGTGTGGTGGGAGGGCAAAGAAGAGAAGAAAGGAGGGCTATAATGGAGGGGGAGCATTAGAACAAGCAAGGTGCAAGGAAAGGGGAGAAAGGAAGGGGAGAGGAAGAAGAAAGGGGAGGAAGGAGGGGAAAGGTGGTAGGTGGCTGGCGACCATAGCAGTAGCGCGGGGAGCTAACACACGCTACTGCTATGGCAGCTTGCAAAATATCTACAGCTAGTGTTGCACTACCTATATCATGGTCTAGAGAAACACGCTACTGGTAAAATGTTATACATAGAAAAATAGCAATAGCGCGCTTATCTAAACAGGCGCTATAGATCCAAAACTAACAGTAGCACCGGTTGGACGACCAGCATTGCTAATACTTATTGACCAAGGGGTGTGGTGTGTTACACTTAGCAGTAGCGTGGGGCTAGGTAACACGCGTTGCTGCTAACACATACCAGTAGCGCGCTTTCTACCCAGCGCTACTACTAACTACTAATAGCATGGGGTCATAAACAAACGCTACTGGTAGTGTCCCACCGCTGGCCCGGCCATCCCTCTACTCACCCACACCCCCTATTATTCTGCGGCGATGGCAGCCTCACACCGCAGCGAACCAGTGAACCCTCATACTCCTCTACACGTGGGCATCCACTGCCGCGTTTTCCCCGGCTCCGCTTCGTCCCCTTCCTAGGCCTCGCTGTCGTCCACCGCCTTCGTGCTCTCGGCGCGCCGTGGTCAACATGGTCAAGGAACGACTTCCATCAGAAGAGTACTATACATGGAGAGGCTGACAGCTGAGTCCATGGCGGCCGCAAGGAAGTGCCTCCTTATTATGCGTAAAATAATTATTCCTCCACCTCACAGTAGGGACCCACCGGACGGGCCAACATATTTTGTGAAAAAAACGTTTCCCCCCTGACTGCTGGGACCCACCAGCTACATCTTCGCACGCAAGGAAGTGCCTCCTTATTACACAAAAAAAAATGAATACCCCCTATGATGAGGACATCAATACCATTGTTACACCCACAGCCCCTGCTGCTATACATACTGGACCAATTACTAGAGCTCGCGCACGCCAATTGAATTATCAGGTACTTTGATTTCTTGGTAACGATTCTAATGTTCATGAGAATACAATGCTGCCTAAATTGGATACATTTGTTTTGCTTACAAATGAAGGGCCTAGCTTGGACAAGAAAGATGAACCTTGGAACAAGTTCAAGCGCACCAGCTACATCTTCGCACGCAAGGAAGTGCCTCCTTATTACGCACAAAAAAATTAATACCCCCTGCTAGCTGGGACCCAATATAGTGGCAGGCTGACTTGTGGGCCTACTAAGTTGACGGGGAAGGGGGGCTTTGTCAACTTAGTCAATATGCACGATTCTAGCTCTAGTGACCGTACAATGTCCATCCAACGGCCGTAGTGCTTCTTCAACCTCTGGTCTTCTTGCTCCAGCTGCCCAAACTAGCGCCGGTCGTGCCTCGTGCTCCTGCCTCCCATGGCCGGCTGTGATGTGGCGAAGGCCTCACCGCCCCCTACTACTCCCACCGCTGGCCAGGCCATCCCTCTACTCACCCACACCCCCTGTTATTCTGTGACGATGGCAGCCTCACACCGCAGCGAACGAATGAACCCTCATACTCCCCTATGCGTGGGCATCAACTACCGCGTCTTCCCCGGCTCCGCGTCGTCCCCTTCCTAGGCCTCACCGTCGTCCACCGCCCTGGTGCTCTCGGCGCGGCGTGGTCAACATGGTCAAGGAATGGCTTCCATCGGATGTGGACTGTACGTGGAGAGGTTGACATCTGGGTCCACGGCCGCAGCAAGGAAGTGCCTCCTTATTATGTGGAAAATAATGATTCCTCCACCTGATAGCAGGGACCCACCGGCGGGCAACCGTATTTCGCGAAAAAAACATTCCCCCCCTGACTGCTAGGACCTACCAGCGACATCTTCGCATGCAAGGAAGTGGATCCGGGAAAAAAACCGATTCGCCCCCCTAACTGTTGGGACCCACCAGCTACATCTTCGCACGCAAGGAAGTGCCTGATAGTCGGGACCCACCTGGTCGAAGCGTACGTGGTGTTGTCATTCAGGTCGTGAACATGTACGTACATACTGGTCCATGTAGAGGCGCGCACCTGTCGTAGTAGAGGCGCGCACGTAGTATGTACACGTACGTACAACGGCCAGTGTGCAAGAAAGAAAATACAGCCACGTACGTACATATGGGCAGGATCTCGAATGCCTACTCGCGCATATGTACAGCCAGGGCTCATGTACATGGCTAGTTCGGAACGGAGAAATAGTGTCGTTGTCGTGTTCATGGGGAGCCAACCGGCTGGGTCGTAACGAAATGCGTCGTCGTGTTCATCGGGAGGGCTTGGGCGGAACAACAAATGGAAACGAGGCTTGCCGTACCACAGAACGGAGGAAATGGCCTTGTGTTCGACCGGCCACGGTCGAAACAGGATCTTGTTCATCGGGAGGGGTGTGGCGTACCGCAAAACGGAGGAAGCAGACTTGTGTTGGAGCGCTACGGTCGAAATGGGGGTCCTGTTCATCGGGAGGGGTG
Organism: Triticum aestivum; assembly: GCF_018294505.1. Classification (NCBI taxonomy): domain Eukaryota; kingdom Viridiplantae; phylum Streptophyta; class Magnoliopsida; order Poales; family Poaceae; genus Triticum; species Triticum aestivum. The sequence goes on from NC_057803.1 coordinate 258,425,078, forward strand.
TGGTGTACCGCAAAACGGGACTCCACGAGATACTGTTCATCTCCACCGTTGACCCCCTCCAGCCTCCATGGGCTACTGTTCATCCACCATCGACCTCCTCCAGCCTCCACCTGCGACTGTTCATCCACGAGCTCCTGTTCATCCAACCTCCACCGCACGCTACTCCACCTGCTACTGTTCAACCAGCCCTCTCCACACGGGCTCCTGTTCAACCACCCCTCCACGGGCTACTGTTTATCCAGCCGTCCACCATCTACTGTTCATCCAGCCCTCCGCAGGGTGGTCCTGTTCATCTAGCCCTCCACAGGGTCCTATTCATCCAGCCCCAGCCGGCTCGACCGAGTGGGTCCTGTTCATCGAGAGGCAACACCACGGGGTCTTGTTCATCCACCCCCACCGGGAACTGTTCATTCAACCCCCCCCAGCAATGCTCACTGTTTATCCAGAGGCAGCATCGATCGACTTCAGTTAATAGCAGTAGCGAAGGAATCACTCGATCGGGTTCAGTTAACATCCATCGATCGACTGCTTGGGTTCAGTAATGCTTAGCCTGCAGTGCAATCGATCGTGTTCAGTAGGCGAACGCCTCGCTCGGGTTCAGTTAGAGCCCAACGCCTTGCACCCACGCGCGTGCGTGTATGAGAGAAACGCGCATCGCTCGGCCTCGACCACCCACCGTAACCGGGAACACCCTGATATTTTCCTCGTCCTCGCTTCTACCATGATTTTTTCCGTCATGGACAGCCCAAAGAATGTCATGCAGCTGCATCTCCAGCCCGCCCAGAATGAAAAGCCCATTTTCTGTCATGATTTTTTGTCATAGAAGTAGGAGCCCACCACATCTATGATGATACCGGGTTTTGTCACAATTGTCGTCATAGAAGTGTCATAAGTATGACAGAAACAAATTTCGTTTGGCCCAAAATGTCATGAATGTGTCTTTTTCTTGTAGTGCATCATCCGAGGAAGTTTCATGGTTTCGAGGGGGAAATCACCAAGATTGATGGGGGATCCAAATTTCCTTTGTCCTTTGTCCATGAGTTTTTTTTCTATGATGAGCATACAACCTGCAAATTACCGTGTTCAAATTTGGCACTTTTCTGGGTTCATTTGCCATATTTAGGGGATTATGTGCATTTCCAAGGCATTAATGCGCATAATTCAAGTGCAAACAATTGATGCATGAAAGGTCCACAAGAATGGCCTAGAAAACCATGCTCATGCCATTTAGTAAATTCGCATGCCTTTTACAAGGAATGGACAGATATTTCGATGAAATGTGTGGCAATAGTTAACCACAAATGTTTGTTTGTTGGGTTTTCAACTATAGAAAAAACGAAATAAATGCTTAAAAGACATGACGCCTGACATGGTGGCATGGTATGACCTCACCGTGCCTTGGTAAAAATTTGAGAAGGTTTGGCTTCTGTCATCATGCACGCCCTTCAAAAAGTGAACCATCACCGAGGAAGTTCCATGCTTTCGAGAGGGAAAATCCCCAAGATTGAAGGGGAATCCTAATTTCTGTCCTAGTTTGTCATTCAGTTTTTTTCCAACGATCAACATACCGCCTCAAATGCAACGTGTTCAAATTTGACATTTTCCCGGGCTCATTTACAATATATTGGGGATTATGTGCATTTTCTAGGAATTAATGGACATAATTCATATTCAAACAATCGGTGCATGAAAAGGTGCACAAGAACGGTTTGGAAAATCATGCTCGTGTTATTTAGCACATTCTCATGCCTTTTACAAGGAATGGGCAGATATCAAGGAAATGTGTGGCAATAGTCAACCACAAACGCGTCGTGTACTCGGTTAACAACTATACAAAAAATGAACACATGGCTGGAAAACATGACGCCTAGCTTGGTGCCATGGTATGGCCTCACCATGCCCTGGTAAAAATTGGAGAATGTTTTCCTTATGTCGTGAATCGCGCCTTTCATAAATCGAACCATCACCGAGGAAGTTTCATGGTTTCAAGGGGAAATCACCAAGATTGAAGGGGGTCCAAATTTCCTTTGTCCTTTGTCCACGAGTTTTTTTTCTATGATGAACATGCAACCTGCAAATCATCGTGTTCAAATTTGGCACTTTTCTAGGTTCATTTGCCATATTTAGGGGATTATGTGCATTTCCTATGCGTTAATGCGCATAATTCAAGTTCAAACAATCGATGCATGAAAGGGTCCACAAGAATGGCCTAGAAAACCATGCTCGTGCCATTTAGTAAATTCTCATGCCTTTTACAAGGAATGGGCAGAGAAATGTGTGGCAATAGTCAACCACAAATGTCGGTTTGTTGGGTTTTCAACTATAAGAAAATGAAATAAATGCTTAAAAAACATGACGCATTGCATGGTGCCATGGTATGACCTCACCATGCATTGGTAAAAATTTGAGAAGGTTTCACTTCTATTGTCATGCACGCCCTTCATAAATCAAACCATCACCGAGGAAGTTCCATGCTTTTGAAAGGAAAATCCTCAAGATTGAAGGGCAATCCAAATTTTCTTCGTTCTTTGCCCTGGAGTTTTTTGTATGATAAACATACACCCTGCAAATCACTGTGTTCAAATTTGGCAATTTTCCAGGCTCATTTACCATATTTAGGGGAGTATGTGCATTTTCTAGGCATTTAGCGCATACAAATCCAATCCAGCTATAGGTGCACGGGTGTGATGTGAGGGACGCGGATTGCCGGTCAATCGCGGCGCATCCAACGGTGCACACGCGCGATCCGCCTGGCTGGGGTTCTGGCCAATCATAACGCAGCACACAATAGGCTTAGCGCAAACTGTTTCCGAAAGCGACGGAGATGAACCGTGTGCGATTATGAACGAGCAAAATTGTAAGGGAAGCCAAATTTCTGTTGTCGTTTGTGGTTGAGCTCTTGAATACCACCGCACTGTACGGCTACCCGGGCCCTCCGTCCCAGAGCTCTCTCCAGGCGTCATCCATGGCACCGCGGCGCGTAGTAACTGGTAAGGAAGGAATGGCATCCCGCCACGCCGCGTTCCTTGCTGCCCGCGACCGCGCACATGGTAAGGAAGCGATGGCATCTCGCCGCGTGGAGTTCATCACCGCCGGCGGCCAGACAGTTACATGGACGGACTTTGAGGCTGCCACGGCCGAATGGGTGGTGGATCTAGAGGCGGCCAAAGCCACACAGAAGGAGCAGAAAAGGTAGAAAGCAGTCAAGAAAAGAGAGTCCCGCCGCTGCAAGAAAAAAGAGGCCGCACGCCATGCTGTGGAGAGCTTGGTGGAGATCGAAGCACGGTGGGCTGCCGCCTACAAGGCCGGGAAGGAGAACGCCGGCGTCTGGCCAGCATGGACTGATGGCAGCATGTGAGAAGTAGTTTAAATTTGTAGTATTAGAGCAAATTACCAGTAGTACTTTAAGTTTGTAGTATTAACATACAATGTCGGTAAGAGCATAATTTGAGGGCTTTGAGCGTTGATTAGCATGTGTGCCCGTGTGTGTTTTTTTGCGTTAATCATTAGAAGATCACAAAACACCCGGTTTCTATGTCGTACCCGTCTGCGTTTTTTGCGTTAATGACCCATAAGTCAGTTACCTTTGTGATATTTCCTAATAAACCAAGCGTACCATTGACTGAAAAAAAATCAAGTACATGTGTACATTTTTTTGGAGATGGGATCTGCCAACTTTCTTTTTTCTCGCACCTGAGTATTTTACGCGCTTCGTCTGTGTTGTGTGTTTCCCCCGCCCGAGTTTCAAATTTCGCACCGAAATTTTCATTAGGCGCGCAATTTTAGAATTTATTCCTCCAACCACATCCCCTTCCCATCAGTATCCCCCTCCCTCGCGCCACCCCCTACCAACATCTCAAACCGCCGCCACCGCAACCACAGCTTCAACCACACCTACTGTGATGCCCCCGATTCAATCGTACACTAATTATACACGCAAATGTGTACGATCAAGATCAGGGACTCACGGGAAGATATCACAACACAACTCTAGACACAAGTAACATAATACAAGCTTTATATTACAAGCCAGGGGCCTCGAGGGCTCGAATACCTCGATACACCAGAGAAAACAGTGGAAGCAGCAATATCTGAGTACAGACATGAAGTTAGACAAGACTGCCTTAAGAAGGCTAGCACAAAAATCAACGATCGAAGAGGCAAGGCCTCCTGCCTGGGACCTCCTAACTACTCCCGGTCATCGGCAGTCTCCATGTAGTAGTATCCGTCGGCGATGGCTCCTGGCTCCAGGAATCTACCAACTGGTTGCATCAATCGGAAAGAAGAAAGAAGGGGGAAAAGGGGTAGCAAAGCAACCATGAGTACTCATCCAAAGTACTCGCAAGCATCAGATCTATACTAAGTATGCATTGGTATCAAATGGAAGGGTTGTGTCTGTGGACTGAACTGCAGAATACCAGAATAGGGGGGAAGGCCTAGCCTATCGAAGACTAGCATCTTCAAGCAGCTCCAAGCGTCTTGCAACATATAGAAGAGTAAAGAATAGCAGTTTATAATTAACAAGCATGTTGTAGAATTAATGCCCAGAGATCCTTCCTCGATTCCCTGCGAGAAAGTAATCCCGGGGCCACATATCCATCACATATCAAGTATAAATTTCTAGTTGTATAAGATCAGGATACAAGTCTGAATGTCCATTACCGAGGGCATGATATTCGAATATATATCTTCCCTGCAGGGGTGCACCACGTTACCCGACACGCTTGATCACTCTGGACGGACACACCTTTCTGGGGTCAATGCTCGGCCTCGGAAGATCAACACGTCGCAGCCCTACCTAGGCTCAGCAGAGAGGTCCCCCCGGTCTACATCCTAAGTGCCCCGGGGTCTTGGGCCCATCGCCCATTGCACTCCGGGTCGTTGCGTGTAGGGCGAACCAGGCTGCCCGGATGGCGCCGGCCCTGTCGTGCCACAATGCTGAACTGGACGTCTGACAAAGCTTTAGCTGATACTACGACGTCGAGGCCCATAACTATTCTCGCGTGGTGGTTAGTGCGTAAAGGACAGAGGCTAACTCAGAACAAATACCCAAACCTGTTAGTGAATTATTAAAAGAAGTGACGGCTGTCGGGACAAGTTCGGAGCTATCACCCACTCCTGGGTGATACCGCTAAATAGCCAGTCGCCACCATAACAACTCCTTGGGTGCTCTCCGGGCCCGCCCGACTTTCACCAATGTCTCAAGTAAAGTCAAGGTAACCGTGTGTCCAAACATCAAGGGGAAAACCCGAGGAACCACCCTTGGAGGATTCCACTTGATGTAATCATCAAGGTGAATGTAAGAGGCACCACCCTCGAGGTTCACACTTGAGGGATTGCACGACAGATCGTATCAGGAATGGTGAAGGAGGAACCACCCTCGTTGACCACAACCGAATAGCTACACTATAGAGATCTCATCAGGAGTGATGTATGAGGTTCCACCCTCGGCACTCAATGGTAAATCTGCAGAGCCGAGCAAAAAAAGGGGCGTGATGTGATGTGAGGTGTCGGGCTCCGGTCGTCGATCATGTTGATCGAGTCGTCGATGATGAAGCAGGGGCAACAAGGATAAGGTGGGGGTCACTGATGGATATCCAACCAACCTATACTAAGCAGTCTAGGGTAAGCAGGTAGATAACAATAGCAGGTTACAAAAGCAGGCTATGCATTGGAATAGGAGCAATCAATTATAGTAGCAAAATCTAGGCGATATCGGGATGATCAAAGGTAGGGGCTTGCCTGGAAGCTTCGCTGAATGGGAATAAGGTTCATCGTCGACGTAGTCGATCACAGCGGCATCACCACCATCTCGGGGTCTACCAGAGAGAAGAGGGGGAAGAAAAAGTAAATATAATGCAAACAGATGCAACACGGATGCGTGACAGGGTAAGACGCAGGGCTAGGGGTGTTCAAACGTAATGCTACAAGATACCGGCGAAGGGGGATAACATCCGGAAAGTTTTCCCAGAGTTAGGCATATTCGGACAGACGAAAGAGAGGGGACGGTTGCATGTTCACTATGCTAGGGATGTGTGCTAGACGAACGAACTGCGTATTCGGATTCGTCTCGTCGTTTTGAGCAACTTTCATGTATAAAACTTTTTCATCCGAGTTACGAATTATTTTCTATGCTTTTTCCAAAGATTAAACAATATTCTAGAAATCCCTGAAATTTTGCTAAGTCTGAGAATTTGTCAGTTTTAAACATCCTTTAGATGTTTTCAAAAGGCTACAACTATGGATCTGTACCTCCTATGATTTTGTGCCTTATATCCATTTTGAGAATTTTTCTGTGATCTACAAGATAGTAGCACTTTCATCTCTATTAGAGTTCACTAGCAGATATGCCCGTGCATTGCAACGGGAGGGGAAATTGACATATCATTGAAACTATTGTTGCTACAACTAGATTATATGCAATTGTGCCTCCAACACGGTTGTCGCTAGGCGTAAGCTGCAGCCGAGTCCGAAGAAGTTTGTTGCAATAGTGGCATCCGACTTTACGACAACAGTGGTCAACAAATATGGTACAAGCGGGCCTCGCCGATAGTGAGGTTGAGGAGGCGCTCAAGAGAGGGTGCCTCGTCGTCGAACATGATGTGCCAGTGCTTCCAAAGGAGCCGGGCGGCAAGAAGTAGCAAGCAGGAGAGGCCTTTGCGGGGCGGCGATGGTGCTGCAACGCAGGAGGTCATGCTGCAATCCTGGAACCAGTCGTCGAGTTGCAGAGGCCTAGATGTGCATCGACACCAAGAGAGGAGCTCATGCCAGAGCTGGCTCGAGAAAGAGCAGCCGACGAGGAGGTGGTGTATGCTCTCACGCTCCAACCAGTGATCCGACCAGAAATGACATCTCGAGTCATCGCCCAAGACACAATATGTGGAGGCGCACATGATCGCTGGAGCATTAGGGTCGTGCGGGATTGGGAGATGGGACCAAGTGCAGCCATCATCAGTCCACTGAAGCCAGATCTATTTGGCACAATGGCAACTATTCCTACTAAAAATGGTGGTCCAACTTTGCAGCATGCGGTTCGCCTTAGAGCGACAACAAAAAAATGCGGTCAGCCTTCTAGCATTGCGTATTACTTGTAGCAGCATTAACTGGGCTTGTAGTATCACGTGTCCTGTTTGTTGGAGCCATACTCAATTGAAACTACATGGGGATTCCACGCAAAAAAACTACATGTGGATCAACCAGATTTTTTCGGTGGATATACAAACAAAAATATTGACAGTATGGAAAAGCAGCACCGAAAAGATTAGGATTCAGTACACGCTAGTGGAGGCACACATTGCAGCTTGATTCTCCATACGGGACTACACACACAAGGAAGCTCAATTAGAGCGAATCAGCACCATGTATGTCCTATCTTTATTGGGTTAATTAGTCAACTTGCGTGTGTAGTGCATGCCCTTCTTTTATTAGGGGCCTTAATCTTTCCTATTGGCAGCTGCACCATCAAGCACAATTTATGAGTTTAAATTCTCCTTTGTTTCCATACACATGGATGTTCTTCCTTTATTGGGGGGCTCAATCTTTCCTATGCACGGAATTAAATTCCTTCATTTCCATATGCGCATGTCCTTCCTTTATTGATGCACAATCTTTCCTGTTGTCACCACGGTGTAGATAAATCCCTTCTGTTTCCACACAATAACATCGTCCACACCTCACCCTCAATCTTTCTTCTAGAGCCGCGTCTTTTCAGTTCTGTCGAATAGGCACCAACTATTTTAGGTTACTGTTAATTAGTAAAAGAATTCATATTTTGCAGACAAGCGTAACCTAGTTTAGGTGGTAGTGGCCTTTGAGTTTGGTGGCGAGGTTGGGAGTTCGATCCCTTACACAACAAAAAATAAAATTGTTTTTGCCTCCCAATAGAGCCTGTTCCGCGGTGGGGTGGGCCTCCTTCCTGGGCCAGGTTCACGACGAGGTGGGCTGCTTTCTTTCGGCCAAAACTGTACAAAGAGTTCCCCGAATTAGTACCACCTCAGATAGCAAAAATAATATAGGTGAAAAAAAATGAAAAGCGTAAATTCACAGAAAGAAGCGTATATTATTAGGGAGAGATTTGCTTTATCATCAACAGCTCTAAAGTAGCTATGAAATTAAAGCTATTTTTGGCTTTTCTATTAACAGAACATTGAACTTTGTGATTTTCGTAGGAATTAATCCATACATCAAAAGGATTTGGTCCAGTAGGATAAAATGGAGTTTGTCATGTATACTTTCTACTCATATTATTTTTACCCGTGTTAGGACTTGTCTAATTGATGTTTAGGGGATGTTTAGAGGGCTAGTCAGTGTGGAAATAGAAAAGCTAACTAATAGCAGCTACAGTAGCTAGTAGCAATAGTAGATTCAGCAGTGCGGCGGCGGCATGCATATGAGCTGGGCGCGGGACGCTGCGCTGCATGGCGATGAGCGGCGGCAGCCGCACGTGGGCATGGCCTGGCTGCGGCGGGGCACACACACGGGCGGGCGGAGGCGTACGCCGGTGTAGGAAGTGGTAGCAGCATCGGCAAATCAGTAACAACAACGGAGCTAGCAGCGAGAAGCGCAGGCGTGCACGAGAGACAGCGGGCAGATGGGCGCACATGCGCGTGAGCATGATAGAGGCCGGCCACGGCGCTGGTCAGCGAGGAGCGGCGCGGGAGCGGCAGGGCGGACGTGGTTGCTACCTCTTGAGCTTGCGTTGGATTTCCCCGAAGAGGAAGGGATGATGCAGCAGAGTAGCGTAAGTATTTCCCTCAGTTTTTGAGAACCGAGGTATCAATCCAGTTGGAGGCCACGCTCAAGTCCCTCGTACCTGCACAAAACGGTAGCTACTCACAACCAACATGATTGGGGGTTGTCAATCCCTTCACGGTCACTTACGAGAGTGAGATCTGATAGATATAATATTTTTGGTATTTTTGGTATAAAGATGCAAAGTAAAAAGTAAAAAAGCAAAGTAAAAGCAAAACAAGATTAAAGTGATGGAGACTGATATGATGAGAATAGACCCGGGGGCCATAGGTTTCACTAGTGGCTTCTCTCAAGAGCATAAGTATTCTACGGTGGGTGAACAAATTACTGTTGAGCAATTGACAAAATTGAGCATAGTTATGAGAATATCTAGGCATGATCATGTATATAGGCATCACGTCCGTGACAAGTAGACCGAAACGATTCTGCATCTACTACTATTACTCCGCTCATCGACCGCTATCCAGCATGCATCTAGAGTATTAAGTTAAAAACAGAGTAACGCTTTAAGCAAGATGACATGATGTAGAGAGATAAATTCATGCAATATGAAATAAACCCCATCTTGTTATCCTCGATGGCAATGATGCAATACGTGCCTTGCTGCCCCTTCTGTCACTGCGAAAGGACACCACAAGATCGAACCGAAAGCTAAGCACTTCTCCCATGGCAAGAACTACCAATCTAGTTGGCCAAACCAAACGGATAATTCGAAGAGACTTGCAAAGATAACCAATCATACATAAAAGAATTCAGAGACGATTCAAATATTATTCATAGATAGACTTGATCATAAACCCACAATTCATTGGTCTCAATAGACACACCACAAAAAGAAGATTACATTGAATAGATCTCCACAAGAGAGGGGGAGAACTTTGTATTGAGATCCAAAAAGAGAGAAGAAGCCATCTAGATACTAACTATGGACCCGAAGGTCTGAGATAAACTACTCACACTTCATCGGAGAGGCTATTATGATGTAGAAGCCCTCCGTGATGACGGCCCTCTCCGGCGGAGCTCCGGAAAAGGCCCCAATATGGGATCTCGTGGATACAGAAAGTTGCGGCGGTGGAATTAGGTTTTTGGCTCTGTCCCTGTTCATTTGGGGGTACGTAGGTATATATAGGAGGAAGAAGTACGTCGGTGGAGCTCCGAGGGGCCCACGAGGCAGGGGGGCGCACCCTAGGGGGGCGCCCCCCACCCTCGTGACCGCCTCTCTAATGCCTTGGCGTAGGGTCCAAGTCTCCTAGATCACGTTCGGTGAGAAAATCACATTCCCGAAGGTTTCATTCCATTTGGACTCCGTTTGATATTCCGTTTCTTCGAATCACTGAAATAGGCAAAAAAACAGCAATTCTGGGCTGGGCCTCCGGTTAATAGCTTAGTCCCAAAAATAATATAAAAGTGGAAAATAAAGCCCAATATAGTCCAAAACAGTAGATAATATAGCATGGAGCAATCAAAAATTATAGATACGTTGGAGACGTATCAGGCATCCCCAAGCTTAATTCCTGCTCGTCCTCGAGTAGGTAAATGATAAAAAAGAGAATTTTTTATGCGGAGTGCTACTTGGCATAATTTCAATGCAAATCTTCTTAATTGTGGTATGAATATTCAGATTAGGAAGATTCAAGACAAAAGTTCATATTGACATAGAGAATAATAATACTTCAAGCAAACCAACAAAGCAATTATGCTTTCTTAAAGTAACATGGCCAAAGAAAGTTTGTCCCTACAAAATCATATAGTTTAGTCATGCTCCATTTTCGTCACACAAGAATGCTCTCATCATGCACAACCCCGACGACAAGCCAAGCAATTGTTTCATACCTTAATAATTGCAAACCCATAAACTTTCACGCAATACATGAGCATGAGACATGGATATAACACTATGGGTGGAATAGAATAAAATGATGGGGGTTATGTGGAGAAGACAAAAAGGAGAAAGTCTCACATCAACGAGGCTAATCAATGGGCTATGGAGATGCCCATCGATTGATGTTAATGCAAGGAGTAGGGATTGCCATGCAACGGATGCACTAGAGCTATAAATGTATGAAAGCTCAACAAGAGAAACTAAGTGGGTGTGCATCCAACTTGCTTGCTCACGAAGACCTAGGGCACTTGAGGAGGCCCATTGTTGGAATATACAAGCCAAGTTCTATAATGAAAAATTCCCACAAGTATATGAAAGTGATAACTTAAGAGACTCTCTATATGAAGAACATGGTGCTACTTTGAAGCACAAGTGTGGAAAAAAAGATAGTAGCATTGCCCCTTTTTTTGGGCCTTCTTTTTTTTGGCCTTTTTTGGGACAATGCTCTATTGAATAATGATCATCACACTTCTATTTATTTACAACACAATGATTACAACTCGATGCTAGAACAAAGTATGACTCTATATGAATGCCTCCGGCGGTGTACTGGGATATGCAATGAATCAAGAGTGACAAGTATGAAAAAATTATGAACGGTGGCTTTGCCATGAATACTATGTCAACTACATGATCATGCTAAGCAATATGACAATGATGAATGTGTCATGATAAACTGGATCGTGGAAAGTTGCATGGCAATATATCTTTGAATGGCTATGGAAATGCCATAATAGGTAGGTATGGTGGCTGTTTTGAGGAAGATATAAGGAGTTTTATGTGTGAAAGAGCATATCATATCACGGGGTTTGGATGCACTGGCAAAGTTTGCACCAACTCTCGACGTGAGAAAGGGCAATGCACAGTACCGTAGAGGCTAGCAATGATGGAAGGGTGAGAGTGCGTATAATCCATGTACTCAACATTAGTCATAAAGAACTCATATACTTATTGCAAAAATCTACAAGCCATCAAAAACCAAAGTATTACACTCATGCTCCTAGGGGATATATTGGTAGGAAAAGACCATCGCTCGTCCCCGACCGCCACTCATAAGGAGGACAATCAAATAACACTCATGTTTCAAATTTGTTACATAACGTTTACCATACGTGCATGCTATGGGACTTGCAAACTTCAACACAAACACTTCTCAAATTCACAACTACTCAACTAGCATGACTTTGATATTATTACCTCCATATCTCAAAACAATTATCAAGCATCCAACTTTTCTTTGTATTCAACACACTCAAAAGAAAGTTTCACAAATCTTGAATACCAAGCATGTTATTATTAAGCAAATTACCATGCTATTAAGACTCTCAAAATAATTTAAGTGAAGCATGAGAGATCAATAGTTTCTTTAAAACAAATCCACCACCGTGCTCTAAAAGATCTAAGTGAAGCACATAGAGCAAAATTATAACGCTCAAAAGATATAAGTGAAGCACATAGAGCAAAACTACTTAGCTCAAAAAGATATAAGTGAAGCACATAGAGTATTCTATCAAATTCTAATTCATGTATGGCTCTCTCAAAAGGTGTGTACAGCAAGGATGATTGTGGCACACTAACAACCAAATACACAAATAATGCAAGACGCTCCAAGCAAAACACATATCATGTTGGTGAATAAAAATATAGCTCCAAGTAAATTTCCGATGGAAGTGGACGAAAGAGGGGATGCCTTCCGGGGCATACCCAAGCTTTGACTTTTTGGTGTCCTTGGATTATCTTGGGGTGCCATGGTCATCCCCAAGCTTAGGCTCTTGCTACTCCTTGTTCCATAATCCATCACAAGAATTCACCCAAAACTTGGAAACTTCACAACACAAAACTCAATAGAAATCTCGTGAGCTCCGTTAGAGAAAGAAAACAAAAGACCACTTCAGGGTACTGTAATGAACTCATTATTTATTTATATTGGTATTAAACCTACTGTATTCCAACTTCTATATGTATTATAAACTATTTTATTAACCATAGATTCATCAAAATAAGCAAACAACACACGAAAAACAGAATCTGTCAAAAACAGAACAGTCTGTAGTAATCTGTAACTAACGCAAACTTCTGGAACCCCAAAAATTCTAAAATAAATTTCTGGAAGTGAGGAATTTATCTATTAATCATATTCAAAAATAATTAAATAAATATCACTCTTCAAATAAAAATTACAGCAGTCCCCGTGAGCGCTAAAGTTTCTGTTTTTTTACAGCAAGTTCAACAAGACTTTCCCCAAGTCTTCCCAACGGTTCTATTTGGCACAAACACTAATTAAACACAAAAAACACAACCAAAACAGAGGCTAGAAAATTTATTTATTACTAAACAGGAGCAAAAAGTAAGGAATAAAAATAAAATTGGGTTGCCTCCCAACAAGCGCTATCGTTTAACGCCCCTAGCTAGGCATAAAAGCGAGGATAGATCTAGGTATTGCCATCTTTGGTAGACAATCCATAAGTGGCTCTCATGATAGTTTCATATGGCAATTTTATTTTATTTCTTGGAAAGTGTTCCATGCCCTTTTTTAATGAAAATTGAAATCTAATATTCCCTTCCTTCATATCAATAATCGCACCAACCGTTCTAAGGAAAGGTCTACCAAGAATAATAGGGCAGGAAGGATTGCAATCTATATCAAGAACAATGAAATCTACGGGCACATAATTCCTATTTGCAACAATAAGAACATTATTAATCTTTCCCATAGGTTTCTTAATGGTAGAATCCGCAAGATGTAAGTTTAGAGAGCAATCATCAAAGTCGCGGAAATCTAGTAAATTACACAAAGTTTTGGGGATGGTGGAGACACTATCACCCAAATCACATAAAGCATAAAACTCATGATCTTTAATTTTAATTTTAATGGTTGGTTCCCACTCATCATAAAGTTTTCTAGGGATAGAAACTTTCAACTCAAGTTTTTCTTCATAAGATTGCATCAAGGCATCAACAATATGTTCGGTGAAGGCTTTATTTTGACTATAAGCATGTGGAGAATTTAGCACGGATTCCAACAAGGAAATACAATCAATTAAAGAGCAACTTTCATAATTAAATTCCTTGAAATCCAATATAGTGGGTTTAGCAACATCTACATTTTTATTTATTTCAATCCCACTTTTATCAATTTCATTATAAAGATCTAAATACTTCGAATTTTTAGAACGCCTTCTAGGTAAAGGAAGATCATATTCAGTTTCATCAAGATTCATATTGCTAAACAAAGATTTAATAGGAGACACATCAATAACTTTCAGATCTTCATCTTGATTTTCATAGGAATTGGAAGAACACGCTTTAATAAAGGCATCACTCTTTAACACTATTCTCAAATTCAGAGCGCATCTTATTATAATTTCCATAAGAGTTATTGTAGGAATTCCCATAATTACTAGAAGGATTACTAGGATATGGCCTAGGATTAAAATTCCCTATATAAGGTTGTTACCAAAATTATTCCTACCAACAAAATTCACATCCGTAGATTCATTGTTATTCTCAATCAAAGTAGACAAAGGCATATCATTAGGATCAGAAGAAACACTCTTAGTAGCAAATAATTTCATAAGTTCATCCATCTTTCCACTGAACACATTGATTTCTTCTATTCCATGCACTTTTTTATTAGAAGATCTTTCAGTATGCCATTGAGAATAATTAACCATAATATTATATAGGAGTTTAGTTGCATCTCCTAAAGTGATTTCCATAAAAGTGCCTCCCGTGGCCGAATCTAAAAGATTTCTAGAAGCAAAATTCAATCCGGCATAAATTTTTTGTATAATCATCCACAAATTGAAACCATGAGTAGGGCAATTACGTATCATTATTTCATTCTCTCCCAAGCTTGTGCAACATGTTCATGATCAAGTTGCTTAAATTTCATAATATCGTTTCTAAGAGAGATGATCTTAGAGGGAGGGAAATACTTAGAGATAAAAGCATTTTTGCACTTGTTCCATGAATCAATACTATTTTAGGCAAAGACGAAAACCAAGCTTTAGCACGATCTCTAGGCGAAAAAGGAAATAGCTTCAATTTAACGACATCATTATCGACATCTCTTTTCTTTTGCATATCACATAAATCAACAAAGCTATTCAGATGAGTAGCGACATCTTCACTAGGAAGGCCGGCGAATTGATCTTTCATAACAAGATTCAACAAAGCAGTATTGATTTCACAAGATTCAGTATTAGCAAGAGGAGCAATCTGAGTGCTAAGGAAATCATTATTATTGGTATTGGTGAAGTCACACAATTTGGTAGTATCTTGAGCCATCGCGACAAACAAGCAATCCAACACACGGGCAAGCAAAAAGGCAAGCGCAGAAAGAGAAGGAGAAGGAGATTGAGAAAGAGAGGGCGAATAAAACGACAAGGGTGAAGTGGGGGAGTGGAAAACGAGAGGCAAATGGCAAATAATGTAATGCGAGAGATAGGGATTGTGATGGGTACTTGGTATGTTGACTTTTTGCGTAGATTCCCCGGCAACGGCGCCAGAAATTCTTCTTGCTACCTCTTGAGCTTGCGTTGGATTTCCCGAAAGAGGAAGGGATGATGCAGCAGAGTAGCGTACGTATTTCCCTTAGTTTTTGAGAACCAAGGTATCAATCCAGTAGGAGGCCATGCTCAAGTCCCTCGTACCTGCACAAAACGATAGCTACTCGCAACCAACGCGATTAGGGGTTGTCAATCCCTTCACGGTCACTTACAAGAGTGAGATCTGATAGATACAATATTTTTTGTATTTTTGGTATAAAGATGCAAAGTAAAAAGTAAAAAGAAAAGTAAAAGAAAAACAAGATTAAAGTGATGGAGATTGATATGATGAGAATAGACCCGGGGGCCATAGGTTTCACTAGTGGCTTCTCTCAAGAGCATAAGTATTCTATGGTGGGTGAACAAATTACTGTTGAGTAATTGACAGAATTGAGCATAGTTATGAGACTATCTAGGCATGATCATGTATATAGGCATCACGTCCGTGACAAGTAGACCGAAACGATTCTGCATCTACTTCTATTACTACACTCATCGACCGCTATCCAGCATGCATCTAGAGTATTAAGTTAAAAACAGAGTAACGCTTTAAGCAAGATGACATGATGTAGAGAGATAAATTCATGCAATATGAAATAAACCCCATCTTGTTATCCTCGATGTAAACAATGCAATACGTGCCTTGCTGCCCCTTCTATCACTGGGAAAGGACACCGCAAGATCAACCCAAAGCTAAGCACTTCTCCCATGGCAAGAACTACCAATCTAGTTGGCCAAACCAACCGGATGATTCAAAGAGACTTGCAAAGATAACCAATCATACATAAAATAATTGAGAGAAGATTCAAATATTATTCATAGATAGACTTGATCATAAACCCACAATTCACCGGCCTCAACAAACACACCGCAAAAAGAAGATTACATCGAATAGATCTCCACAAGAGAGGGGGAGAACTTTGCATTGAGATCCAAAAAGAGAGAAGAAGCCATCTAGCTACTAACTATGGACCCGAAGGTCTGAGGTAAACTACTCACACTTCATCGGAGAGGCTATGATGATGTAGAAGCCCTCCGTGATGACGGCCCTCTCCGGCGGAGCTCCGGAACAGGCCCCAAGATAGGATCTCGTGGATACAGAAAGTTGCGGCGGTGGAATTAGGTTTTTGGCTCCGTCCCTGTTCGTTTGGGGGTACGTAGGTATATATAGGAGGAAGAAGTATGTCGGTGGAGCTCCGAGGGGCCCACGAGGCAGGGGGCGCGCCCTAGGGGGGCGCCCCCGACCCTCGTGACCGCCTCTCTGATGCCTTGGCGTAGGGTCCAAGTCTCCTGGACCACGTTCGGTGAGAAAATCACGTTCCCGAAGGTTTCATTCTGTTTGGACTCCGTTTGATATTCCGTTTCTTCGAAACACTGAAATAGGCAAAAAAAATAGCAATTCTGGGCTGGGCCTCCGAATAATAGGTTAGTCCCAAAAATAATATAAAAGTGGAAAATAAAGCCCAATATAGTCCAAAACAGTAGATAATATAGCATGGAGCAATCAAAAATTATAGATACGTTGGAGACGTATCAGTGGCCAGCGTAGGCACGATACGTAGGCGAGCAGCAGCAGGAGAGCCGGGCAGCAAACAACAACGACAGTAGGGCAGCGGCGGCAGAAGTCACGGCGCGCGGCAAGCAGTATCCAACGTGGGCGACGCGGCTGGCCATGGCTAGCAGGTGAGCACGCAGGCGTGCGTGCATGGAGGCACGGCCATGGGTGCGTGTAGGCGATGCTCGGGATGCGGAGACGGGTAGGCGATCACGTCGACAGGGGCGACGTTCGACGGCGGCTACGGGTGGTGTTCGGCAACGGGAACAGAGGAGAAAGGAAGGAGGGGACGAGCGGCTCACCGGGAGTCTGTAGGTGTGCAAGAGCATGCTCGGGGAGGGGCCGGAGCACAGGACGATGACTGACTTGAAGAAGAAAAAGAAGGCGGTGCCCGAGGAGGAAGACAGGTGAATCGATGGCTCGGTGGCGCTCCAACTCGAGTCCGCGCGCGTAGTGGACGAAAACGAAGACGCAGAAGCTCCTGGACATCCTGGCCGGTGGGCGTGAGCTTCACCGGGGCGCGTCCATGGCGGCACTCGGATGCGCGAGGCAGAGAGCAACAAGGGAGAGAGGGGGTCCAGAGGGAGTGGGGTGTGTGGTGTGGCAGGGGGAGGAGCCCGAGGAGGCGCGGGTGGCGGCCTTATTCTCCCTGTGGTGACGCTGACGAGGTGGTCGGGGGCAACCATGCCCCTGTAGCGACCGAGCCAGGGGAACAGTGGGGAGAAGCCGACCGGTGGGGGAGTTGGGCTAGCTGGGTGGGGGTGGGCCGAGGCCCGGGGGAGCGAGGGGGGTTGTGGCCTTTTTTATATGTTTTGTTTTCTTTTTATAGTTTCTGTTTTCAATTAAGTTTCCTTTTATTTATTTAGTTTTAGTTTTATAAAATATAAACCTAGCCCCAAAATTAGTATTATTATTTAGGCTACTGCCATAATTAATTTGGCACAATAATTAAATAGGTTGGTATTAGTTTATAATTTAATGGCATTGAATAAATGTTTTAGTCACTGTTTTAATTATGTTAATAATTGTTTTAGTCACTGTTTTAATTCATAGTTATTGTAAAAATAACTGTTTGGATTTGACGAATCCCTTCTCCGCCTGAAGAGCCGTAAAGCTGGATGGAATCCGCGATCCGAGTAGTGGCTACTAGATTTTGTGTGGAGTACTAAGGACTTGATACTTACAAGGATGGTCACATGAGTAGAGTTGATGCTTGTGTGGACTGGAACTTGGTTGATGGCGCTCACGTTCCTCCAGCTCCCTCTGAAGTCGCTCGAGGCGATAGCGCTCGGCCAAAGTAGCCAGGCGAGTCGACTCCATTGCCAATGCCTCATGAGTCATTCCAGTGATGGGAGTGTTCAGGAGTTGATCATTTCGACGGCGGAGCACGTCCCGCTGCTCCCGAGTGAGAGCTTGAGGTACGTACGGCTCGTGGCACGGGAAGCCGCTGTTAGTGTTGACATGGGATGCACCCGCGTGTTCGCCTTTGGGCTCTGGGTTGCCTGGGGGTACACTATGCTCGGAGTTATCCGCCATAAGAACTTCAACGGTTGATTCGATGCTCTCATACTCAGAATATTCCGAGGAATCACCGAGTGTTCCATCCGAGAGGTCGAAGGCGGGCTCATCAAACTTGATAGACGCCACCTATTCTGCTGCCCCCTGAGTGGCGATTGCGTGCTTGATCCAACGCTATAGACGTGAACACCCGAAGTGCTTGCGAAGATACATAACGGTAGGATGGACAACCACTCGGTATGGAGCTGAGGGCTGTCGAAGGACTCCATAGGAGGAGGCCCGGAAGTGCGTCGCACCATAGTTGGGCAATGCATGCGTGTCCAGCGGGGCTTCGCATAGTCACACTGAGTCGTCGGCGATGGAGGAGATTGTCCCGAAACGGATTTCGCCGCCGACTGACATGATGGTGATGAAGAAATCCACCTACACAGTGAAGTTTCGCTAGATGCCTAACCCCAAGGTGGGCGCCAACTGTCGGGTTTATGATCCTGGCAATGAGTGCTAGGGTACGAATATGGGGGCAGAGACTAGATATGGCGTAGGTGTAACATATGGTGTTTAACGAGTTCAGGCCCCTCACTCGGTGGAGGTAAAAGGCCTACGTCTCGTGCCCTGAGGCTTGCTTTAATTTGATAGACAGGATTATAGAGTTGAACGTGCCCAACTATGGAGAGGAGTGCGGCTTATATAGAGTGCGCCACAACCCCATGTCTCCCATGCCACCGGGGCTATTAGGGCCATTGAGTGAGGCAGTTACTAGTGTAATGAGCCTATGCTACAACAGTTACAGGTAACGGTAGCTATAACTCTATTGAGTGGATGACTTAGGATCCCTCGACCATTGCAGCTCCCACGACTCCTTCTTGCCCTGCACGTCCAAGTGGTTGATCATTAGCCGAATGACGTGTGGCTCGTCCGAGTGCTGTAGAGCCATCCGAGTGATCATCCTGATGTACGCATCCGAATGCTGGCATGGTTCAGGGACGTACCTATGATGGTGATGGGCCCCACGTGGGTCCCAAATGATGGGTCCTTGACCCTACCTATAATAGTTGACCACATCAGCAGCAATGAAGGAATCGCTTGGGTTTAGTCAGTAGCAAATGAATCGCTTGGGTTCAGTTAACAGCCAAGAGATCAATCGCTCGGGTTCAGTAACGTAGCCAGTGCAATTACTCGGGTTCACTAAGTGAAGCCTCACTCGGGTTCAATTAGCCAACGACTCGCTGTCGCAGGAAACCATGGCCACCTATGGGACCAAAGGTACCTTGTTGGTTTGGCGAGGGGATGACATGTTGCACAAAGAGCAGAGGAGCATGAGGGAGCATGGCAGGGATCACACATGTAGTTTTTACCCAGGTTCGGGCCGCTGTGAGGCATAAAACCCTACTCCTTCTTTGGTGGATTGATGGTGGAAAAATGGTGGTGGATGGAGGTCGTCTGCCTGACAGGGTCGCCTCAGGGCTAAACGGCTACGTGCATATGAAAGATGAGGGGGTGGATTTGCTAATCCAGTGTCCAACCCTTTATAAGGTTGCCTCGGACCTCCTTTTATAGGTTAAGGGGTCACCACAGTGGCAGATCAGTCATTACGCACTAATAAGATAGCAAACAGTGATATCATACCTAACTCTGCAGGTTGACAGAGCGCATTAAATGTGTCGCTCGATGTCACATCGTTGATTGCCCGGCAAGCCTTGCCAGGTAGTTTTTCTAGCTTCACGCCTGCTTGCTTGACACGTCGTAGGATGGGTGTCGTATGTAGGTATTTCCTATAGAAGGAGGCCTCCATGTGGTAGATGACTACCACTTAGTCATTTTGCGGCTTGACACCGCACTGGTCGACGACGTGCGGCGTGGTGAAGTGGTTTAGTGAGGTGGCTGCGTCTCCGTGAGCCCGGCAAGCCCTGCCGGGGCGTCTTGGGGGTCTTCTTTCGGGGGTAACCCCGTCCTTGACGAGCTCGCCTTCCCAGCAAGGGAGGCTTTTCTCTTGGTGGTTTCTTGCTTCTCTAACATGGTCTTGGTCCTCTTGATCTACATGTTAGCCTCTTGAAGATTCTGGTCTCTTGTATCTTGATTCATAATCTTGCACTCGCGCCTGTGTCTTAACTGTCCGTTCACTAGTTAGGGAAAAATATATGCCCCTGTTTGTTTTCCCTGGCATAAGCCCCCGAGCCTGAGCCATACACGTAGCATGGCACATTGGGTTAGGCCCCAAAAAGTGCGCAAACATGTGGCAGGGCTGCTTATGTCGGTTTCGCCATGATGACTAGTCAATCCAACGTCCACTTTGCGTAATTACTGCGAGTCGTGGGGACATAGGATTATTACAGTTAAGGTAAAACAATAACTTTCTGAAGCATCGTGCCTCCGCTCCTCGCCTATCCCCTTAAAGATAGGAAAACATGGGGCGGCACAGTTCACCTGTCACCTATTTCGTTCTTCCATCATCTTCCTCTGCAAGCCAAACCACCACTCCTCCTACCAATTTCTCTTTCCCGCCGCCGCCCTTCTCACCGGATTCCTTCCCACGTTCGCATCGCCGCCAACGGGAATGGGGAAGAAGCCAGTAGAAAAAGGGAAGCAAACGGCTGCGGCAAAGGAGGCGGTCGCTGATAAGTCCATTTTGCATCATGCTTTTATATCGATATTTGTTGCATTATGGGTTGTTATTACACATTATGTCACAATACTTATGCCTTCTCTCTCTCTCTCTCTCTCTCTCTCCCTCTCTCTCTTATTTTACAAGGTTTACATGAAGAGGGAGAATGCTGGCATTTGGAATTCTGGGCTGGAAAAGGAGAAAATATTAGAGACCTATTCTGCACAACTCCAAAAGTCCTAAAACTCCACGAAAATCAGTTTTGGAATATATTAAAAATATTGGATGAAGAAAGCACCAGAGGGGGGCCAGCCACCGTCCACGAGGGTGGGAGGTGCGCCCTACCCCCTAGGCGTGCCCCTGCCTCGTGGGCCACCTGGCAGGCCCCCGATTCCCATCTTCTGGTATAAGGTGTCTTTTGCCCTGGAAAAAATTAGAAGGAAGCTTTCGGGATGAAGCGCCACTGTCTCAAGGCGGAACCCTGGCAGAACCAATCTAGGGTTTCGGCAGAGGTGTTCTGCCAGGGAAACATCCCCCTGGGAGGGGGAAATCATCACCATCATCATCACCATCGATCCTCCCATCGGGAGGGGGTCAATCTCCATCAACATCTTCACCAGCACCATCTCCTCTCAAACCCTAGTTCATCTCTTGTGTCCAATCTTTGTGTCAAAACCTCATATTGGTACGTGTGGATTGCTAGTAGTGTTTATTACTCCTTGTAGTTGATGCTAGTTGGTTTTTTCGGTGGAAGATTATATGTTCAGATCCTTTATGCATATTAATACCCCTCTAATTATGAACATGAATATGATTTGTGAGTAGTTACGTTCGTTCCTGAAGACATGGGAGAAGTCTTGCTATAAGTAGTCGTGTCAATTTGGTATTCGTTCGATATTTTGATGAGAAGTATGTTGTCTTTCCTCTAGTGGTGTTATGTGAATGTCGACTACATGAAACTTCACCATTTTTCGGGCCTAGGGGGAGGCATTGGGAAGTAATAAGTAGATGATAGGTCGCTAGAGTGACAGAAGCTTAAATCCTAGTTTATGCGTTGCTTTGTAAGGGGCTGATTTGGATCCATATGTTTCATGCTATGGTTAGGTTTACCTTAATATTCTTTTTTCGTAGTTGCGGAGGCTTGCGAGAGAGGTTAATCATAAGTGGGATGCTTGTCCAAGGAAGGGCAGTACCCAAGCACCCGTCCACCCACATATCAAATTATCAAAGTAATGAACGCGAATCATATGAGCATGATAAAAACTAGTTTGACGATAATTCCCATGTGTCCTCGGGAGCGCTTTCCTTTATATAAGAGTTTGTCATAGTCCGATTGCCTGGTTCTTTGCGCTGAACACCTCCCTTGAAGGACCCAAAATTGGGGTAAAGATTGTTCAGATTTACCCCGAACACCCCAGTACTAGTTACATGGGGGTAGAAGCCGACGACTGGCCAACTCTCAGATTTTGTAAACGGCCGCACAGAAGGTAATATTTTAAATTAAGAAAGCGTAGCATGGCGCAAAAGAACTCGTTTCATATTACGGGATCACATGGGCATGTTCATTCAAAAATTACATCCTTGGCAAAAGAACAATATTTGCTAGACCATGAAAATGATATGTTTATGAATGAAAGAAAGGAAATAGATGAAGTATTCATTAAAGAGGGACCTATTTTGAAACACAACTTGCCTGTTAAAATTCTAGGGGATCCTCCTCCAGCCAAGGGTGATCCCGTGTTTGACCTTAAACTATTACCTGATACTCTTAAATATGCTTATCTTGATGAAAAGAAGATATATCATGTGATTATTAGTGCTAACCTTTCAGAGCAGGAAGAAGAGAGATTATTGAAAACTCTGAAGAAGCACTGTGCTGCTATTGGTTATACTCTTGATGATCTTAAGGGCATTAGTCCCACTCTATGCCAACAGAAAATAAAATTGGAGAAAGATGCTAAAACGGTTGTTGATCACCAACGATGGTTAAATCCTAAGATGAAAGAAGTGGTAAGAAAGGAAATACTAAAGCTTCTAGAGGCAGGTATAATTTATCATGTTGCTGATAGTCAGTGGGTAAGTCCTGTCCATTGTGTCCCTAAGAAGGGAGGTATTATTGTTGTTCCTAATGACAAAGACGAATTGATCCCACAAAGAATTGTTACAGGTTATAGAATGGTAATTGATTTCCGCAAATTAAATAAGGCTACTAAGATAGGATCATTACCCTTTACCTTTTATTGATCAAATGCTAGAAATATTATCCATACATACACATTTTTGCTTTCTAGACGGTTATTCTGGTTTCTCTCATATACCTGTGTCGAAAGAGGATCAGGAAAAGACCACTTTTACTTGCCCTTTCGGTACCTTTGCTTATAGACGTATGCCTTTTGGTTTATGTAATGCACCTGCTACCTTCAAAGATGTATGACTGCTATATTCTCTGACTTTTGTGAAAAGATTGTTGAGGTTTTCATGGATGATTTCTCCGTGTATGGAAGTTCTTTTGATGATTGCTTAAGCAACCTTGATCGAGTTTTGCAGAGATGTGAAGAAACTAATCTTGTCTTGAATTGGGAGAAGTGACACTTTATGGTTAATGAAGGTATTGTCTTGGGGCATAAAGTTTCTGAAAGAGGTATTGAAGTTGATAAAGCTAAATTTGATGCTATTGAAACGATGATGTGTCCTAAAGACATTAAAGGTATAAGAAGTTTCCTTGGTCATGCAGGTTTTTATAGGAGGTTCATTAAAGACTTCTCAAAAATTTCTAGGCCTCTGACTAATGTCTTACAAAAAGGTGTTCCTTTTGTCTTTGATGATGATTGTATAGAAGCATTTGAAATACTTAAGAAACCCTCGATTTCTGCACCTATTATTCAGCCACCTGATTGGAATTTACCCTTTGATATTATGTGTGATGCTAGTGATTATGCTATAGGTGTTGTTCTAGGACAAAGAGTTGATAAGAAATTAAATATTATCCAATATGCTAGTAAAACTGTAGATAGTGCCCAGAGAAATTATGCTACTACTGAAAAAGAATTGTTGGCAGTTGTATTTGCTTGTGATAAAGTTCAGACCTTATATTGTTGACTCCAAAGTATCTGTTCACACTGATCATGCTGCTATTAAATATCTTATGGAAAAGAAAGATGCTAAACCTAGACTTATTAGATGGGTTCTCTTGCTACAAGAATTCAATTTGCATATTATTGATTGAAAGGGAGCTGACAACCCCATTTCAGACAACTTGTCTAGGTTAGAGAATGTTATTGATGACCCACTACCTATAGATGATAGCTTTCTAGATGAACAATTAGCTGTCATAAATGCTTCTCGTACCACTCCATGGTACGCTGATTATGCTAATTACATTGTTGCTAAATTTATACCACCTAGTTTCACATACCAGCAAAAGAAGAAGTTTTTATATGATTTAAGACATTACTTCTAGGATGACCCACACCTTTATAAAGAAGGAGTAGATGGTGTTATTAGACGTTGTGTACCTGAGTATGAACAGGAACAGATCCTACGCAAGTGTCACTCCGAGGCTTATGAAGGACGCCACGCTGGAGATAGAACTGCACATAAGGTATTGCAATCTGGTTTTTATTGGCCTACTCTTTTCAAAGATGCACGTAAGTTTGTCTTGTCTTGTGATGAATGGCCAAGAATTGGTAATATTAGTAGACGTCAAGAAATGCCTATGAACTATTCACTTGTTATGGAACCATTTGATGCTTGGGGCTTTGATTATATGGGAGCGTTTCCTTCCTCTAATGGGTATACACATATTTTAGTTGTTGTTGATTACGTTACTAAGTGGGTAGAAGCTATTCCAACTAGTAGTGCTAATCATAACACCTCTATTATGATGCTTAAAGAAGTTATTTTTTCGAGGTTTGGAGTCCCTAGATACTTAATGGTTGATGGTGGTTCACATTTTATTCATGGTGCTTTTCGTAAAATGCTTGCTAAGTATGATGTTAGTCATAAAATTGCATCTCCATACCACCCACAGTCTAGTGGTCAAGTAGAACTGAGTAATACAGAGATTACATTGATTTTGCAAAAGACTGTTAATAGATCTAGAAAGAATTGGTCCAAGAAACTTGATGATGCATTATGGTCCTATAGAACTGCATATAAAAATCCTATGGGTATGTCTCCGTATAAAATGGTTTATGGAAAAGCATGTCACTTACCTCTCTAACTAGAACATAAGGCATATTGGGCCATTAAAGAGCTCAATTATGATTTAAAACTTGCCGGTGAGAAGAGACTATTTGACATTAGCTCACTTGATGAGTGGAGAACCCAGGCCTATGAGAACGGCAAACTGTTTAAAGAAAAAGTTAAAAGATGGCATGACAAAAGGATACAAAAGCATTAGTTTAATGTAGGTGATTATGTTCTATTATACAACTCTTGTTTAAGATTTTTTGCAGGAAAGCTCCTCTCTAAATGGGAAGGTCCTTACGTTATCGAGGAGGTCTATCGTTCCGGTGCCATAAAAATTAATAACTTCGAAGGCACAAATCCAAGGGTGGTAAACGGTCAAAGAATCAAATATTATATCTCAGGTAATCCCATAAATGTTGAAACAAATGTTATTGATGCCGTAACCCCGGAGGAGTACATAAGGGACACTTTCCAAAACGTTTCAGACTCCGAACAAGAAAAAGGTATGTGGTACGGTAAGTAAAATGACTCCAAAACAGTCCTAATAGCAATTTTTCTCCGTTTTGGAATACTTAAGAAAATAGGAAAATAAGAAGTAGTCCAGAAAGGACATGAGGCGCCCCCTGCCTCGTGGGCACCTTGTGTGCCCTCCAGACTCTGTTTTCTTGCATGATACTTCTTTTGGTCGGCAAAAAATCATTATATAATCTCTCGAAGGTTTTGACCACCGTACCACGCAAATATCTCCTGCTTTTGTTTTGAGCTGTTTTTCTGACAGATCTAGATCACCATGACGTCTTCAAGCGCCCCCAAGGACAAGTTTTTCAAGAAGGTCATCAACCCCTACCTCATAGAGGTGCTACAACACCCTCAAACCATTGAGATGCGTGAGGGGGTGCTGCACATCTGCAATGTTGAGGGACCAAGGAGGACCGGAACCGTGGAGACAAGACTCGAAGCAATGGAGCAACAAGTTTTCAAGTGCCAGGGATGGTGGAACGCGGACTCAACGCCAACCACATGATGATCGCGGAGTTCACCAACAACCACAAGCTGGATGCGGAGAACATTGGGGAGACCATCTTCAAGATTCACGAGAAAATCGAGCACCGCCAAGCCCAGATCTATGACCTGCAAAACCAAAACTGTGAGTATGAATATAGATTCAAGAGGATGAGTTTAGCTGCAGACTTGAGGATCCGGGAGACTCGACCATCCTTCTATGATGGTGAGCCTATGCCTTGGAAGATGGACGACAAGCCTACATCATCAACAACTCCATCATCACCACCGCCGAAGAAAGAGACATAAATACATGGGTATGGGCACTCGCCTTGGAAACTGCCAAGCTTGGGGGAGGTGCCCCGGTATCGTATCACCATCACACTTCTATCTTTACCGTTTTTCTTAGTTCGATCCTTTTGCTTATATCTTGATCTAGTAGATTAAAGTTTAGTATGATCTAGCTTTAAGTTTTGTGTTGATCCTTCTATATGTTATCAAGTCCGTGAGCTATATATAATAAAGATTAGTCTTGAGTCGAGGGCTTGGTTATCTTGCTATGATCTTGAGGGAAAAAAAGAAAAAAAGAGAAAGAATAAAAAGAAATAAAGAGATCATATCGATCTTATGGAGAGTAATGACTTCACATATAAGGAGTATGATGAATAAAAGTTGTTGAGAGTTGACAAACATAGTTTTGGTCATTGTTGCAATTAATAGGAAGTAATACAGAAAGAGAGGTTTTCACATATAAATATACTATCTTGGACATCTTTAATGATTGTGAGCACTCATTAAAATATGACATGCTAAAAAGTTGATGTTGGACAAGGAAGACAACGTAATGCATTAAGTTTTCTTATATCCGAAATAAATTATATTGTCATGGATCATCCAAAATGTTGAGCTTGCCTTTCCCCCTCATGATAGCCAAATTCATGGCACCAAGTAGAGATACTACTTGTGATTCCAAATATCCTTAAACCCAGTTTTGCCATGAGAGTCCACCATATCTACCTATGGATTGAGTAAGATCCTTCAAGTAAGTTGTCATTATTACAAGTGTCGGTGAAAACGACACCTATGGGATCACTGGGATCCCTTCTACGGTCGGCGGGCGCGGGGTCGTGAGAAGAGCAGGTTTAGGCGGGCGCGGGCGCGGGGTCACTAAGCACACGAGTTGTTTACCCAGGTTCGGGTCGCGAGGATGCGTAAAACCCTAGTCCTGCTTTGGTGGATGTATTGAGTGTTCTTGAGCTTTCTAAACTAGCTACGGTGGTTGTGCCATTCCAAAAAGCTAAATCCCTCTCCTGGTCGCCTCGGGCCTCCTTTTATAGCAAAAAGGGGCTGCCACAGTGGCACACAGGAGGTCGAAAGGACTATAGTGTGCGAGCTTATCGCACGGCATTACGGGACAAAGCGCATTAAATGCGCTACGCAGGTGTCCATTAGCTTTATCGGGGACTGGAATGAGGCCCGTCCCGTTTGTCGCCACTTCGCCTTGCTTCGACACGCGCCCAGACCAGCGATGCGTGCAGCGCCATGTAGGCACGTAGGCAGCTGATGTGGCACGGTGGTAGGGCCTTCATGAAGATCTGCATGCCGCCACGCAGGTGCTTGCTGATTTGGCCTGGAAGCTGCATGTTGCCACGCAGGTGCCTGCTCAGCTGGTTGGGCTGGCAGCTGCGTGCGAACGGCGGCAGAGTCTTGGCTGGTGCGGGCATGGCAGTGGCCCTGCTGATGCCTTTGGAAAGGGCCTTGCCGAGGGCCCGACAAGGGTCTTGCCGTGGCGTTGCTGTCATCCGCGGCAAGGGTCTTGCCGAGGGTCTTGTGGATTCCCCCGGCTAGGATCCTGCCGAGGGTCGCCGTCTTCTGGTCCTTGTCTGATCTTGTGTTTGTGATCTTGATGAAGATTTGCATGCCACCACAGAGGTGCCTCCCAAGCCTTGGTTCCAACGCAGTTGTTTGGGTCAGAGCCTGTGGGCTCAAGGGTGGCACGCTCTACTGGTGTTGGGCAAGTTCCTCCGGCAAGACTCTTGCTCGGGCTGCGGCGGGGGGGGGGGGGGGGGCTTGGCAAGGATCTTGCCGAGGGAGTCCACCTCGCCCTCTTGCCCTCCTACGCTTCTAGTCTTGGCGTGGCCTTGGTCGTCTTGTGCTTCAACTTCTCTCCGGCTTCCCTCTTCTGCCCTGCTTAGTGTGGCCGCGGTGCGTGGCTCTGACTGCCCGTGCACAAGTAAAGGGGTCAAAAGTAGAGCCCCTACTTTTGTACACCGACAGGAGCCCCCAGGCCTAGGCCATACATAAGCGCGGCGCATTGTTGGGCTAGGCCCAGAACGATGCGCGGGCAGGTGGGGCAGATTTTACCATAGTAACTTCTCGTCCGCTGCGCTTCCCCATGACCCGCGTTGAACGCACGACGTGGAGGGTCGTGTGTGACGTGGGGGTCATGCGTGGGGCGGTTCCTGCACACATGCGTCACATCGTGGTAAAGAGGCAGCTTGGGCCTTCCCCATAAAAGGAGGGAGGCGTAGAGGCACGGCCCATTTACTCTGGTGGACTCAGGTCGTGGCCTTCAAGGCGCCCGCCCCCCACGATCACGGGGTAGGGAGCAGCCGCTTCGCCTGTCCCTTCAATGCTGTTCGCTCGCCATGTGTCCCTCATGCAGGTGGCAGGGGGTGGAGGCGGGAAACCGGGCCGTCGCTGATTGGGGCAGCGGGCCGGTCCTGATTCCTTGCGCCCCCGATGACCGGATTGGTCGAGTGGGGCGGCCGAGCCCAGACTCCGCCCCTTTATAAGGAGGGGAGGGGGCGGCATTCCACATCCTTCCATCATCCGTATCCTTCCACCTCCGCTTCTTTCTTCCATCCGCCATGGCGATAGGAAGCGCTGGCCCTTCGACGGTGGCGGCGAGGGTCGCTGCTCGTCAGCACGTTCCTCCTCCCCAAGAGCTCGTGGTGGCGGAACCAGCCACGAGAGTTAGGGGAGGGGGCGAGGCCGAGGTCGTCGTGGCGATCAGGGGAGAGGAGGACGGGGCGACACATCGGCCTCACCTCTGCCAGCGATGCCTCCCCCGACGGAGCACCACGTCAGGGACCAGCCCTGCGAGTTCTTCATCAGGCTGCGCCGGCCACCGCGTCGCGCCTCCGTCTCCCTACTGCCTTTTCTCGGGAGATGGAGCTCGATCCACCCCAGACCCTATGGTTGCACATGAAGGGCTGCGAGAACGGCAGCATGCGTGTGGACGTCGACTTCCCTGCCCCTCACATCATGTACCTCCGCCGCGGATGGAAGATGTTCACACGCAACCACAGCCTGACGGCGGGGCTTGTCCTCTACCTCAAATTAACGGAGGGCAGCCCGCTTTCCGTCAAGGTCTTCGGAGATCTTGGAACTCGCTTGAAGTGCTGTGTGGAGAGCTCCTCCGATGATGAAGATTCCTCCTCAAGCGGGAGTGACGAGGAGGACAGCAACAACAATGACGAGGGAGTCGAGCGGTAGGATGCCGACTCCGACTGACTACGCCGCCCCTCCCTCGGCCACGCGCCTTGCCGAGGGCCATCCTCGCCAAGCTCTCCATCGGGGTGCTCCCTGTCGTCTCCTTGGGCGGCTGGCGTAGGAGGGCCGGAGAGGGCAAAGGAGGCGGGTGGCAGCTGTCAAGTCAGATTACATGGGCATCGACGCCTTCGTCGTGTATTGCCGGCCCGCTGCCTCATCTTCTAGCTCCCCTCCCGGCACCGGGACGTTCTGGTGCCTTTTGGTCCTCGTACCTCGCCTAGGCGCTCTTTTCGCCCTCCTGCCTTCTTGTTCCACCTTCTTAGGAGGGGGACAAGAAACGGATTATAGGCATCTTGTCTTTTTTTAGTTTGTAAGCCTGCGGGTACTTGTTTATTCTAAGACTTGTAATCCCCTTGCTCATGTTTTTAATTCCGTATGAACTGTACCTGTATGGGATGTTTTTAATGAAAAAGGGTTCTTGCCGGGTTCTTTGTGCGTGAGCAAGGCCCATGCCAAAGATGAACCCTTGTTATTTTTAATATAAACATGTCGCCCAGCAATAGGCCTTGCCATCTCCCCACTTTGGTCGACCATTCTCACGCTCTTGGCAGAGGCAGGGGTGAAGTAGAGTTAGGCCCCTCGTTCATCTCCTCGCCACCGTGACTACTATCAAATTCCAACCCAGGAGGTAGCTCTTGGGTACAAGAAAGGGGGAGCACGGTGGTTTTAAGAACATAAATGAGGTTTCACATGTCCCAGTTCTATACGGAAATGCATAACAGGGGGATGAAAGACTTATCTAGATCCGCAGCCCCCGGCAACCTTGGCTCGTCGTGGTTGGATCTTGGTATCTTCAGCCCCCGACAGTCTTGGCTTGCCGGGGCCGGAGCGCCGGTTTATTCTCTTTTTCCTGAGTGGCTGAGCAGAATTGTTTGCGTGCCCTGCGTACCAAAGAGAACAGAAAGACGCACACTCGACCTCTAGGCTAGGGGTTAGTCGCCTCTAAGCACTATCAACCCGAACCGAGGAAGAGACTTAACCTAGCATGCATGCTATAACTTAGGGCACCAGCGCTTCGTTTATTTATGCTCAGGGTCTGCGCCTGGCTTTGTACAGAGGGTTACATGCCTTGCCAGCAAGGCTCGTACAAAATGTGGTTCGCTGGGAGGCCCAGCAACTGCGCCTTATGGGTAATACTTGCGAAGATGTTTGATGTTCCATGAATTGCTTACTAAGACAGCATCTTTGGTCTCCAGGCGGACTACGCCAGGCCTGGTGACTCGTACTACCCAATAAGGGCCTTCCCACTTCGGCGTGAACTTGTTGGAATTCTTGGCCGACTGAACGCGCCGAAGAACAAGGTCGCCTTCCTTAAAGCTTCGGGCATGAACCTTGCGGCTATGGTAGCGACGCAAGGCTTGTTGGTAGCGTGCTGCTCTCACAGCCGCCCGAAGACAATCTTCCTCAAGGAGCATTGCGTCATCTTGCCACAATCGATCTTTCTCAAGCTCGTCATAAGCGAGCACTCGAGGTGACCCGTATATGAGTTCCGTGGGGAGAACTGCTTCTGCCCCGTATACCAGTGCAAAGGGTGTCTGGCCGGTGGCTCGATTTGGCGTCGTCCTGATCGAACAAAGAACCGCCGGCAACTCATCAATCCAGCGCCTTCCACTCTTGTGCTGCTTGTCAAAAGCCTTTGTTCTCATGCCTCGCAGTACTTCAGCATTTTCCCTCTCCGCCTGGCCGTTGCTCCGTGGGTGTGCCATGGAACCAAAACAGACCTTGCTGCCGAGGTCTCGGATGTATTGCATGAAGGCGTGGCTTGTGAGCTGCGTGCCGTTGCCGGTGATGACTCTGTTTGGCACACCAAAACGGCGGACTAGTCCCTTGAAGAACTTGACGGCTGACTGTGCTGTCACCTTCCTCACTGCTTCCACCTCCGACCACTTTGTGAACTTATCGATTGCAACGTACAAGTACTCAAAGCCCCCGATAGCACGGGGGAAGGGGCCCAGTATGTCGAGCCCCCAGACCGAAAACGGCCAGGAGAGAGGGATTGTTTGAAGAGCTTGAACTGGTGGATGAAGCTTCTTCGAATGGAACTAGCATGCTTCACACCTGGTTACTAGTGCTGTTGCCTCTTGGAGGGCGGCGGGCCAGAAGAAGCCTTGCTAGAAAGGGCCCTCGACCCTATGTGGGAGCCACATATGCCTCCATGCATCTCTGCCAACAACTCCAGTCCTTCCTCCCGGGGGATGCACTTCAATTTCACATCGTTCGATCTTTTTCTGTACAGGACGTCATCGATGAATGGTACAGGGCAGACCGACGGGCTACTTTTTCCGCTTCTTCCTGCTCCTCAGGAAGTTCCCCTGTCTGGAGGAAACGGACGGTATGTTGTGCCCATGCCGGAGCCTGGGGCCCGACGGCAAGGACCAAAGGCATCTCTTCCTCCATGGGGGCAGCCATCTCTACGGCCAGGGCTTGGCGCCCTACCGGAGCTAGCTGCCCCTTGGCAGGCTCGGAACCCACGGCAACACCCTTGTCGGCGGCCCCTAGGGGCTCGGCAGGAAAGTACTTGCCGGGGCCCGATTTCCTCCACTTCACTTGGCTGTGCGGGCCCTGCCCCAATGGCGTCGGTCTCTGCCGGGGGCCTTGCCTTGCTGGCACCAGGCCCTGCCGGGGGGAATCTTTATCTTGCCATCAGCCAGTCCTGCCGCGGCCACTGCCTCTTTGTCGACCTCCCTCTGTGCCACTAGTGCGGCGCTGACCACTTGATTCATTGTCGCCAGATACA
Organism: Triticum aestivum; assembly: GCF_018294505.1. Lineage (NCBI taxonomy): Eukaryota > Viridiplantae > Streptophyta > Magnoliopsida > Poales > Poaceae > Triticum > Triticum aestivum. The sequence goes on from NC_057803.1 coordinate 258,457,421, forward strand.
GCAGCAATGGCTCTTGTGGTTTAGGCGCAACCAGTATTGGCATAGAGGAAAGGTATTTCTTCAGATCCTGCAACTACGCATCGGCCTCTGGGGTCCACTCCATTGGGCCTACCTTCTTCAAGATTTTGAAAAAGGGAAGGGCATGCTCAGCGGACTTGGAGATGAACCTGCTCATGGCGGCAACGCAGCCAGTGAGCCGGCGCACATCCTTGATCCGCTTGGGTGCCTCAATCTGCTCAATAGCCTTGATCTTGTCTGGGTTTGCCTCGATCCCACGCTGCGACACAAAGAACCCGAGAAGTTTTCCTGACGGGAGGCCAAAGACACACTTCTCAGGATTCAGCTTGAGGTTGATCTTGCGTAGGTTGGCAAACGTCTCTTCTAGGTCTTGTACAAGGGTCGCCTTGTCCTTGGTTTTGACCACTATGTCATCCATATAAGCTTCCATATTTCTACGTAGATGGGGCTCATAACCAATTTGGACCGCCCTTGCAAATGTCGAGGCAACACTCTTCAACCCGAAAGGCATCCGTAAAAAGCAATACGTACCACATGGGGTGATAAAGGTTGTCTTCTCTTCATCTTCTCTTACCATGAAGATCTGGTGGTAGCCCGAGTACGCATCGAGGGATGACAAAAGATCACACCTGACCGTGGAGTCAACAATCTGGTCGATGCGCGACAACGGGAAGGGGTCCTTAGGACAAGCCTTATGGACATCTATGTAGTCAATACACAGCCTCCACTTCCCATTTGCCTTGCGCACCACCACCAGATTGGCCAACCACGTAGGATGGAGCACTCCTCTCACCAAACCTGCCGCTTCCAATTTCCTGATCTCCTTTGTGATGAACTCATGTCATTCCAAAGCTTGCTTCCTAACCTTCTGCTTCACGGGTCGCGCATGGGGACAGACAGCAAGGTGGCGCTCAATCACTTCCCTGGGAACGCCGGGGATGTCGGATGCTTGCCATGCAAACACATCAACATTTGCCCGCAGGAAAGTGACGAGCGTGCCTTCCTATTTGCTGTCGAGGGTGGAGCTTATGGTGAAAGCCCCTCCCGTGCCATCCTCCTTGACGGACACCCTCTTGGTCTCTGGTGGTGCAGCTCTGGATTTCTTGCTATTGCCGGTAGAGCTCTCGGGCACGTCCTCGACGGTAGCATAGCACTCCGAAGATGTGCACTTGCCGGAGTGGGTGCGAAAGGTCTTGCCGGCCTTCTTCTTCCCTCTCGGGGCCTCAACGACAGGAGCAAGTGCCTTGGCGGCAGCTGCCGCAACTGCTTCTTGATAGAGTTGGTTAGCGCAGATCAGTGGATCCTTCTTGTCAGAGGCGACGGTGATGACGGTCATCAGCCCAGGCATCTTCAACATATTGTAGGCATAGTGCGACACCGCCATGAACTTGGCTAGTGCCAGGCGGCCGAGGATCCTGTTGTAGGGCAAGGGGATCTCGGCCACATCAAAGACGTACTGAAGATAAATTCTCTCTATAGATTTGATGAAGGTGATATTCCTCGTTATAAGTCTGCTAGCCAATGCTTAGATGAGTTAGATAATTTTGTTGTTAAACAAGAAAACTTCAATGCTTATGTTGGTAGACAATTGAAACGTAATGCTTATATGATTGAACACTTGAGTGATTATATGTCTTGAGTTAATGGTGAACTTAAACTTATTAGTAAACATGCTTCTATGGTTACCACTCAAGTAGAACAAGTGCTTAAAGCTCAGAATGATTTGCTCAATGAATTAAATAATAAGAAAAATGACAATGATGTTAGAGTTAGGACTAGAGGCCACGCTAAGAGGATTGAGCAAGATTCTCAGAGAACTAATGTTGATGCACCTAGTTCTTCTAAGAAGAAGAAAAAGAAAAATGATAGGACTTTGCATGCTTCTAGTGAACCTGTGGTTGACACACCTGAGAATCCCAATGATATTTCTATTTATGATGTTGAAACACAATCTAGTAATGAACATGAACCTAGTGATAATGTTAATGATGATGTTCATGTTGATGCTCAACCTAGCAATGACAATGATGTAGATATTGAACCAGCTGTTGATCTTGATAACCCACAATCAAAGTATCAACGTTATGATAAGAGAGACTTTGTTGCTAGGAAGCATGGTATAGAAAGAGAACCATGGGTTCAGAAACCCATGCCTTTTCCTCCTAAACCATCCAAGAAAAAGGATGATGAGGATTTTGAGCGCTTTGCTGAAATGATTAGACCTATCTTTTTGCGTATGCGTTTGACTTATATGCTTAAAATGAACCCTTATGCTAAGTACATGAAGCATATTGTTACTAATAAAAAATATACCAGATGATGAAATTTCAACCATGCTTGCTAATTACACTTTTAAAGGTGGAATACCAAAGAAACTTGGAGATCCAGAAGTACCAACTATACCATGCTCCATTAAGAGAAACTATGTTAGAAATGCTTTATGTGACCTCGGAGCCGGTGTGAGTGTTATGCCTCTCCCTTTGTATCATAGACTTGATTTGAATAAGTTGACACCTACTTAAATATCTTTGCAAATGGCTGATGAATCAGCTGATATAACTGTCGGTATTTGTGAGGATGTGCCTGTTGTGGTTGCAAACATTACTATTTTAACGGACTTTGTTATTCTTGATATTCCTGAGGACGGTAGTATGTCTATTATTCTTGGTAGACCCTTTTTGAATACTGCAGGGGCTGTTATTGATTGCAACAAAGGCAATGTCACTTTTCATGTTAATGGTAATGAGCATATGGTAAAATTTTCGAGGAAACAACTTCAAGTCCAGAGTATTAATTCTATTGGAAAAACGCCAATGATTACTATTGCAGGTTTTGAATTCCCTCTTCCTACTGTCAAGAAGAAATATGATATTCTTATTGTTGGGGATGTGCATATCCCCATTGAGATAACCTAGTGTTATTCGAAAATTCTCCGGTTTCATGTTATTCGAAAAGAGTTTTTTAACAAGACTTGATCAACCTTATTAGTGGATTCCTTTTGATGAGCATGAGATGGATGAAGTTAGAAAGCACAACTCTTTGTACCCTCCTTTTACTTTCTGTAATTTAGATTAAATAAAGTAAATACAGTATTTTTTGTCTATTTTCTGAATTATCATTGCAATAAAAAATACCCCGAAAATAAAAGTTCTCCAAATGTCGTGAAAATTTAATATGATTTTTTCTAGAATATTTAAGAATGTTCGGCACTGAGAACACACCAGGGGGACCCACCATGTGCCGACGAGGGTGGAGAGCGCGCCTCCTGCCTCATGGACCCCACGTGGGCCCCATCCACTTATTCTTGCACACACACACACACACTTTGTTTTAATCCAGAAAAATTCATCCACCAGCTCAAACCCGAGTTCTAGCTCATCTTGCTACCATTTTTCAATCTCCTTGCTCAAAGCTCCATTCACAAAACTGCTTTGGGGGATTGTTCTTCGGTATGTGACTCCTCCAATGGTCCAATTAGTTTTTGTTCTAGTGCTTTATTTATTGCAAAACTTATGCTGCTTAGGTGACCCTGTTCTTGAGCTTGCATGTCAAATTCATGTGGTCTAAAGTAGTTTTAATGCATGATATGGCCTCTAGGCACTTGTAGGAGTAGTTGCTATCAATTTTGTTGAGTTTGGTTCACTTTTGATTTGAGTTAGTAAAAATTTCAGAAAATTTTCAAAGGAAATGATGAAGAGATTGTTGAGGGGCTCTTCGAGCCGAAGCTCGAAGGTAAGCAAAGTGAAGAGAATAAGAGGCCCAAATGTAATCTCCCTCGCACTACGGAGGTTCGGTCATGTGAATGGCCTTGTGATGAGTTCTTGAGAGCAGCCGGGATTTATGAGGACTTCTATTATTTGGTTGAGAATACAGGCCTCGTCGACTTCCTTCGCGACCACCGTGAACAGTATCTCCTCCTCACTAATACTTTCGTGCAAAAAATTTACTTTCATGCTAAGAAATCACCACCTTCGGTGGAATTTCATTTATATGATGAGGTTAAGGAGATGTCACTATATGATTTTTGCCGGGTTTGTATGATACCCTTTGAGGGCAGCATAGAGGAACCACATCGTAATGATGTGGAGGGATTTATTGATATGATTGCTGTATGGGAAACGAGGAAAGTTTCCGATGCAAGAATAACTAGCATACATTTTCCTGTTCTACGTTACTTTGCAATATTTGCTAGTATATGCTTAATTGGTCGCGGGAACAGTGGAAATCTTAGTGCCCCTTATATTGTTATTTTGCGCCATGCTTTGTTTTGTTATACCACTTTTAGTTTAGGCGCTATTGTTGCTAAACGGTTAAATCTGAACCGTACAAAGGGTCCCGTCTTTGGAGGCATCTTTGCCTCGCGTGCACACTTTAACATACCTATTAGGCATTATGAGAAAGAGGAAAAGTTGCTGCCTCCTATTTTTCTAGATTATAAGAGTATGGTAGCACATGATTGTATTGTTAAGAATAAGAAGAAGATGCTTAAATATAGACTGATATTTGATAAAAAAATACTTTGATACTATTACCTTGCCTGCTCCCTCTTTGTTTAACTTATTTTCAGGCACGTAACTTGTTTTGCCAGAGACCGTTCATGGACACCGAAGCCTAACATCAGCTCCAGAGCCTGAGCCAGAGCCACCACTTGATCCTCACCATCAGTCTGTTTATTAGTGGGATCCGAAGGAGATCGCCAACCAGTGCCACCCTGAGGATCCTCCTCAGTACACTAGAGAGGAGCATTTTGAGCCATGGCCATATACCAACTTAGGCCAAAAGCCTAAGCTTGGGGGAGTACGTATTTCTCACCATCATTACCTTCATGTTCACACACTCATTCCAGTTGTCGGTGTGCATACTTTTTCATTGTATCATCCATGCAAGTTTATTTTATGTTTTAAGCCTTCTTCTTGTGTGTTTGAAAAACCTTAAGGAAAACAAAAAAATAGTTGTAGCTTTTAGCTAAGTTTACTTTCCATGCCTGTAGTAGTAATAATTAAATGAAAACCCAAAAAGATTTCTCGTTCTTCTTTTGCTTGTTGGGAGCTTTCCCGTGTAAATAGTTTTTATTTCTTTTCTTGTTCTTTGCGGATCGAGAGGAGAAGACCTTGATGAAAATGTTGAGTTGCTCTTATATGCATTATTGTTGATTTAACCAAGAGCCCATATTACCTTGTCTTCTCCCTTGTATTATGTGATTGCAGATTCTAGCTTAGTCCAATGCACGTGCACTATTATTATTATCCACACCATTCGGTTGTGCAAGTGAAAGGCAATAATGACGATATATGATGGGCTGCTTGAGATGAGAGAAGCTGGTATGAACTCGACCTCTCTTGTTTTTTGTAAATATGATGAGTTCATCGTTCCTGATTTAGCCTATTATGAATGAAACATGTTTGCAATGACAATTAGAGATTATAGTTTCTCATACCATGCTTAAGTATCTAGGAGTTTATAATGGTTTACCTTGCGTGCCAACATGCTATTAAAATAGTTGTGATGTGGTATGATAGGGTGGTATCCTCCTTTGAACGATACGAGTGGCTTGACTTGGCACATGTTCACGCATGTAGTTGAAACAAAATCAACATAGCCTCCACGATATTTATGTTCATGGTGAATTATATCCTACTCATGCTTGCATTCAGTCTTGATTAATTTTAATGCATGTTCATGACTGTTGTCGCTCTCTAGCTGGTCGCTTCCGAGTCTCTTTCTAGCCTCAGTTGTACTAAGCGGGAATACTGCTTGTGCATCCAATTCCATAAACCCCAAAAGTTATTCCATATGAGTCCACCATACCTTCCTATATGCGGTATCTACCTATCGTTCCAAGTAAATATGTATGTGCCAATCTCTAAACCTTCAAATGAAATTCTGTTTTGTATGCTTGAATAGCTCATGTATCAACTAGGGATGTCTATATCTTCCATGCTAGGCGGGTTATTCTCAAGAGGAGTGGACTCCGCTCCTCACTCATGAGAAAATGGCTGGTAACCGGGATGCCCAGTCCCATGCTCAAATCAAATCAAAATAATTGCAAACTAAACTCCCCCATGATTGTTGTTAGTTGGAGGCACCCGTTATTTCGGACAAGCCATGGATTGATGTTTGTTTGTGGTAGGGGGAGTATAAACTTTACCATTCTGTTCGGGAACCGCCTATAATGTGTGTAGCATGGAAGATATCGAGATCTCTTGGTTGTTATGTTGACAATGAAAGTATACCGCTCAAAATATTACTTATCCCTATTTCAAAATCGAGCCCTGGCACCTCTACAAATCCCTGCTTCCCTCTGAGAAGGGCCTGTCTATTTACTTTCATGTTGAGTCATCATCTTCTTATTAAAAAGCACAAGTGGGAGAGCACCGCTGTCATTTGTATGCATTACTAATAGCTTCCATTGAGTATGACTATGACCGGATCTCTTTTACCATGAATTACAATTTCCAGTCAGCCCTTGATCTTTAGAGGTGCTCTGCATTTATGTTTTTTGGTCTCAGAAAGGGCTAGTGAGATACCATCTTGTTATATCATATTATGATTGTTTTGAGAAAGTGTTGTCATCTGAGATTTACTATTATTTCTCGCTAGTTGATTATGTCATTGATATGAGTAAACATGAGACCTAAATGTTATTGTGAATATGGTTAGTTCATAATCTTTGCTGAAAACTTGAATGCTGGCTTTACATATTTACAACAACAAGAGCAAACCGAGTTTGTAAAAGTTTGTTCTTTATCACTTTTAGTTTATCAACTGAATTGCTTGAGGACAAGCAAAGGTTTAAGCTTGGGGGAGTTGATACGTCTCCAACATATCTACTTTTCCAAACACTTTTACCCTTGTTTTGGACTCTAACTTGCATAATTTGAATGGAACTAACCCGGACTGATGCTGTTTTCAGCAGAATTGCCATGGTGTTATTTTTGTGTAGAAATAAAAGTTCTCGGAATGACCTGAAAATCAACGGAGAATATTTTTGGAATATATAAAAAATACTGGCGAAAGAATCAAGACCAGGGGCCCACACCCTGTCCACGAGGGTGGGGGCGCGCCTACCCCCCTGGGCGCACCCCCTGCCTCGTGGGCCCCCTGGTGCTCCACCGACCACAACTCCAACTCTATATATTCACGTTCGGGGAGAAAAAAATCAGGGAGAAGGATTCATAGCGTTTTATGATACGGAGCCGCCGCCAAGCCCTAATCTCTCTCGGGAGGGCTGATCTGGAGTCTGTTCAGGTCTCTGGAGAGGGGAATCAGTCGCCATCGTCATCATCAACCTCCCTCCATCACCAATTTCATGATGCTCACCACCGTGCATGAGTAATTCCATTGTAGGCTTGCTGGACGGTGATGGGTTGGATGAGATTTATCATGTTATCGAGTTAGTTTTGATAGGGTTTGATCCCTAGTATCTATTATGTTCTGAGATTTATGTTGCTATGACTTTGCTATGCTTAATGCTTGTCACTAGGGCCCGAGTGCCATGATTTGAGATCTGAACTTATTATGTTTTCATGAATATATGTGAGTTCTTGATCCTATCTTGCAAGTCTATAGTCACCTATTATGTGTTATGATCCGTTAACCCCGAAGTGACAATAATCGGGATACTTACCGGTGATGACCATAGTTTGAGGAGTTCATGTATTCACTAAGTGTTAATGCTTTGGTCCGGTACTCTATTAAAAGGAGGCCTTAATATCCCTTAGTTTCCAATAGGACCCCGCTGCCACGGGAGGGTAGGACAAAAGATGTCATGCAAGTTCTTTTCCATAAGCACGTATGACTATATTCAGAATACATGCCTACATTACATTGATGAACTGGAGCTAGTTCTGTGTCACCCTATGTTATAACTGTTGCATGAGGAATCCCATCCGATATAATTATCCATCACTGACCCAATGCCTACAAGCTTTTCACATATTGATCTTTGATTAGTTACTTTTCCATTGCTCCTATTACAGTCACTACAAAACCAATATTGTTACTTTGGCCACTATTATCGTTACTTCCATACTACGTTGCCACTAAATACTTTGCTGCAGATATTAATTTTTCCAGGTGTGGTTGAATTGACAACTCAGCTGCTCATACTTGAGAGTATTCTTTGCCTCCCCTTGTGTCGAATCATTAAATTTGGGTTGAATACTCTACCCTCGAAAACTGCTGCGATCCCCTATAGATGTGGGTTATCAAAGGTCGCCAAGACTGATGTGGCGTGTCGCCAATCCCCTCGCCTTGCCAGGAACAAGGCTCCCCCTACCAAGCAATCTGTGGATGCGGAAGTTTATTCCGGCCCCCACTCCAGCTTGAGCTCCTCACAAAGATCACCTTCATCAGAGCTCCCGACACCTCATCTGGCGCTAGAGCTGCCGGAGAGCTCTGCTCCTCCATCTCTGAAGAAAGGAAGGGATCCCTTGCCTCCCATGGAGTTCAACTAGAGCCCCATGCTCAATGAGGAAGAGTAAGGAAGACTTCCCCCTTGTAAATAACTTCAGTATATTCGACTACCTTTGCTGACTGACCTTTTTCTTGTTGTCACTAGTAGGGAGGTGGAGGAGGAGGTGGAGTCCCTCATCTACGGGCCCCCGAAGAGGCTCCAGCGCGTCGGGTTGCCGAAGACCGCGGAGGCCCCGGCCTCGGCGGGGAGTGACACAGAGGATCCCATGCCGAGTCCCCAGCCCAGTTCTCGGCCAGGAAGTGGGGGACCGGCCTCTCCCGCTGGAGGCGATGGGGATCGCCTTCCTGCTCCATCGGCCGAAGGGGTCGGAGAGACGACGCAGAGCGAGCCCCCCCTGAAGGGGCATGTCTCCTCCATCGACCGAGCCGAAGAACCTCCAATGGGGCTCTCTACTGACGAGATCGTCGAGGGAGCTACTGCGACTGCCACCGCAGGGGGCGGAGTCCATGGCCTGGAAACAGATGCTGCCGGGAAACTGAGGCCTCTTCCCGGCAGGCTTCTCCAGGTAACCAACTCATGCTCTTTTTTCTTTCTTGTTCAGATTACCTCCCATTATATTCCAATTTATCAAAAACTTTTGTCTCCCTGTTATCCGCCCGTTTTCTTCCCCGCAGTTGATACGTCTCCAACGTATCTATAATTTTTGATTGTTCCATGCTATTATATTATCTCCTTTGGATGTTAATGGGCTTATTTATACACTTTTATATTACTTTTGGGACTAACCTACTACCCAAGGCCCAATGCGAATTGCTGTTTTTTTCCTATTTCAGTGTTTCGCAGAAAAGGAATATCAAACGGAATCCAAACGGAATAAAACCTTCGGGAGAGTTATTTTTGTAACAAACATGATCCCTCTACATCAGGGGCAGCAAGGCACGTATTGTATTGTTGCCATCGAGGATAAAAAGATGGGGTTTATATCATATTGCTTGAGTTTATCCCTCTACATCATGTCATCTTGCCTAATGCATTACTCTGTTCTTATGAACTTAATACTCTAGATGCAAGCTGGATAGCGGTCGATGTGTGGAGTAATAGTAGTAGATGCAGAATCGTTTCGGTCTACTTGTCGTAGACGTGATGCCTATATACATGATCGTGCCTAGATATTCTCATAATTATGCACTTTTCTATCAATTGCTCGACAGTAATTTGTTCACCCACCGTAATACTTATGCTATCTTGAGAGAAGCCACTAGTGAAACCTATGCCCCCCGGGTCTATTTTCCATCATATAAGTTTCCAATCTATTTTACTTTGCAATCTGTACTTTCAATCTATATCATAAAAATACCAAAAATATTTATCTTATTATTATTATCTCTATCAGATCTCACTCTCGTAAGTGACCGTGAAGGGATTGACAACCCCTTTATCGCGTTGGTTGCGAGGTTCTTATTTTTTGTGTAGGTATGAGGGACTTGCGTGTATTCTCCTACTGGATTGATACCTTGGTTATCAAAAACTGAGGGAAATACTTACGCTACTTTGCTGCATCACCCTTTCCTCTTCAAGGGAAAACCAATGCAGTGCTCAAGATGTAGCAAGAAGGATTTCTGGCGCCACTGTCGGGGAGATCTACGCACAAGTCAAGACATACCAAGTACCCATCACAAACTCTTATCCCTCGCATTACATTATTTGCCATTTGCCTCTCGTTTTCCACTCCCCCACTTCACCCTTGTCGTTTTACTCACCCTCTTTTTCCGTTCCCCTTCTCTCTTCCGTTCACCTCTTTTCGCTTGCCTCTTGTGTGCTTGTGTGTTGGATTGTTTGTCATGATGGCTCAAGATAATACTAAATTGTGTGATTTTTCCAATACCAACAATAATGATTTTATTAGCACTCCAATTGCTCCTCTTACCGATACTGAATCTTGTGAAATTAATGCCGCTTTGCTGAATCTTGTCATGAAAGATCCATTTTCCGGCCTTCCTAGTGAAGATGCCGCTACCCATCTAAACAACTTTGTTGATTTGTGTGATATGAGAAAGAAGAAAGATGTGGATAATGATATTGTTAAATTGAAACTATTCCCGGTTTCACTTAAAGATCGTGCTAAAACTTGGTTTTCGTCTTTGCCTAAAAACAGTATCGATTCATGGAATAAGTGCACAGATGCTTTTATCTGTAAGTATTTTCGTCCCGCTAAGATCATCTCTCTTAGAAATGATATTATGAATTTTAAGCAACTTGATCATGAACATGTTGCACAAGCTTGGGAGAGGATGAAATTAATGATACGTAATTGCCCCACACATGGTTCGAATCTTTGGATGATTATACAAAAATTTTATGCCGGATTGAATTTTGCTTGTAGAAATCTTTTAGATTCGGCCGCGGGAGGCACTTTTATGGAAATCACTTTAGGAGAAGCTACTAAACTCCTAGATAATATTATGGTTAACTATTCTCAATGGCACACTGAAAGATCCAATAGTAAAAAGGTGCATGCTATATAAGAAATTAATGTTTTGAGTGGAAAGATGGATGAACTTATGAAATTGTTTACTAATAAGAGTGTTTCTTCTGATCCTAATGATGTGCCTTTGTCTACTTTGATTGAGAATAATAATGAATCTATGGATGCGAATTTTGTTGGTAGGAACAATTTTGGTAATAACGCGTATAGAGGTAATTTTAATCCTAGGCTGTTTCCTAGTAATTCCTCTTATAATTATGGTAATTCCTACAACAGTTCTTATGGAATTTATAATAAGATGCCCTCTGATTTTGAATCTAATATTAAAGAATTTATTAGTTTGCAAAAGAATTGTCTAAGATTGATGAGTTGGCTAGGAACGTGGATAGATTTTCTCTTGATGTTGATTCTTTGAAACTTAGATCTATTCCACCTAAGCATGATATCAATGAGTCTCTCAAAGCTATGAGAATCTCCATTGATGAGTGCAAGGAAAGAACCGCTAGTATGCGTGCTAAAAAAGATTGCTTTATGAAAGTGTGTTCCTCTAGTTTTGATGATAATAAGGATGAAGATCTAAAAGTGATTGATCTGTCCCTATTATGTCTTTGTTTTTCAATATGAATCTTGATAAGGATGGGACTAGAGATGAGTCAACTTTAGTTAAAAGGCGTCCCAATGATTCAGAGTTTTTTGATCTTGATGCAAAAATTAATAAAAGTGGGATTGGTGAGGTCAAAACTTTACATAGCAATGAACCCACCATTTTGGATTTCAAGAAATTTAATTATGATAATTGTTCTTTAATAGATTGTATTTCCTTGTTGCAATCCATGTTAAATTCTCCGCATGCTTAGAGTTAAAATAAAGCTTTTACTAAACATATAGTTGATGCTTTAATGCAATCTTATGAAGAAAAGCTTGAATTGGAAGTTTCTATCCCTAGAAAACTTCATGATGAGTGGGAACCTACTATTAAAATTAAGATTAAAGATCATGAATGTCATACTTTATGTGATTTGGGTGCTAGCGTTTCCACGATTCCAAAAAATTTGTGTGATGTGTTAGGTTTCCGTGAATTTGATGATTGTTCTTTAAATTCGCACCTTGCGGATTCCACTATTAAGAAACCTATGGGAAGGATTAATGATGTTCTTATTGTTCCAAATAGGAATTATGTGCCCATAGATTTCATTGCTCTTGATATTGATTGCAGTCCTACATGTCCCATTTTTCTTGGTAGACCTTTCCTTAGAATGATTGGTGCAATTATTGATATGAAGGAAGGGAATATTAGATTCCAATTTCCGTTGAGGAAGGGCATGGAACACTTTTCTAGAAAGAAAATTAAATTACCTTATGAATCTATTATGAGAGCCTAATGCGGTGAATCCCACGGTCATCCCCATGTACACTTCGACTACTCCCCAAGCCCCAAAAGGACATACGATAAGACCTCGGCCATACGCCATGGGACACAAGGTGAACTCACTCCTCTTCGAACCGTCTCTTCCCACATACGAGACATGGTTACTACCTCATGCATGGACCTTGTGTATACTCAGGCTCATACGGGATGACCATGGAGATTCAAAGGACAAAGGCCAAGCATGGAAGAGAAGACGGAAGAAACGAGAAGAAGATGGAGCAACTGCTGGCGTTAGCCCGGACGTCCGGACCTCCCTACGGATCATCCGGACTCAGCCGGATCATCCGGATGCTCTCCCGGATCATCCGGGTAATCCGACAGCCATGACACCCGAAGCTTGCAGAATCCTCCCAGCGAAGCCGGATCATCCGGATGAGGACCCGGATCATCCGAACGATGCCCAGATCATCCAGCCTTTGCCTGCGCGCATGACTTGGACCGAGGCCCGTGTACCCCTTCGCCCCTCACTTACCCCTTAGTGGCTTAGTATTATATATAGACCCTCTCCTCCTCCATTTGAGGGTTAGCAAAGTAGTAGCCCATTAGAGATAGAGCTTTGCTCATCCATATCGGATCGTCTCCTCGAGAGTGACCGCGGCCCCTCTACGGAGAAGATCCCCTTGGATTCAAGACCCCCTCTTGGGTGGCCCCATCAAGACCTCCTTACGGAGTGGAACCGGTTACCGTTTGTATCGTCCGTTGTTGAATTTAGATCTTGTATCTCACCTTTGTGTTCATCGATCTAGAGCATGTGTGATCTATTCTTGTTGGTTGAGTGATTCTCTCGTGTTTCCTCTTGTGTTTTCCCTCGTTTTCTCCTCGTGTTCTTTGCGTTCTTCGCGGGATCCGCTCCTTTCGTGAAAGATCGTCCCATAGAGTTCCTACCCTACATCATCTTGGTATCATGAGCAAGGTTGATCACGATTTCGGATCCACCCTCTTTGTTTTCTAGCCTTCCTTTGCTTGATTTCGTCCTAAATTCGAAAATCCCCACCAAAAATAGCCCCAAATTTTTTTGTGATTTGTTGGTTTTGATGCTGTTTTGTTGATTTTGATCCATGGATTTGCTTGGTTTCGAGTGGATCTAGCATCTCCCCAAGTTTACCCACCTTCCATCCACAAAATCTCCTCAAATTTACCCCGAAAATCCCCCTTTTCCGCCCAAAAATTCGTCCCCGAGAGGAAATCCTGAGCATTTTGACCTGCCCGGATCATCCGGAAGTGCACCCGGATCATCCGGATCAGCTGGACTATCTCCCGGATGTCCGGACGCCCCACATGACAGAAATCTGGTTAACGAACCCAGATCGTCCGGACCTACTCCCGGATGTCCGGGTAACCCTGACACTGACTCGGCTGAATTTTTGTTTTGGCCATAACTAATTCATCCGAACTCCGTTTTTGACGTTCTTTAGCTCGTTTTGAAGCTCTTGACATCCCCCTTCCCACAAAAATACCAGCAACATCATTTGACTCCATCAAATATTCTGAAATTTGGCAAGTTTGCCTAGGCCCTCCACCATATCATCTGCATTACCACCACCGACTTCCGCAACCTAACCCATTTCGATCCCCATTGTATATGTGGTTGTTTGAGTTGTGACTTGAGTCTCCTAAGGTGTTTCGGCTACTTAGGGACGGTTGCTTCTTTATCGAGCACCACCACCATTTCCGTATAACCTTGCCCACCATACACTTCCGCCACCTCAACTTAACCCAATTTTGTTTGTGTTGTGAGTTGTGTCTCCTAAGGTGTTTCGGCTACTTAGGGACCGTGCTTTCAACTCCGACACCGTGTATAGTCCACCACCATAACCTCCACTTCCGCATTGCCTACCCCAAAACCCATCATTGCATTTCCGCAAACACCACCGCTTTCCGCTACCACCATTTGACTTTTGTCCTTGAGATTTTGAGTTGTGATTTTTCCGTTTCCTAAGGTGTTTCGGCTAATTAGGAACGGGTCAACATCGACAACACCGCCTCTCATCATCGCCACGGACGGTAACCTCGACGAAACCATTGTATATTCCCCTTGCAATTGCATTGTTAACCCCTAGCCCATTTTGTGTCACTTGCCTATCGAGACTAGCCATTTGAGTATTGCCAGGCCACGTTACTTGTGCACATTAGTGATCCACCATTCCATTGCATACATACAATATCATCTTGGTATCATATCATCCATTATGTCACAAGATTGTTCCCGCATATACACAATTGCTATCTTGTTTTGTGCATTGTGGCCATATAAAAAAAGAATAAGCTTTAAAGCAAAAGAGCAAATAGCAAATAGCTTGTATGCAATAGCCATAGCATCCACCACATTGCATAAGATTGCCATATCCCATCATCTTGGATCAAACACCGGGAACCATACATACATAGCATACTTGGGATAGAAAGTTTATCCATTTTGCATATCATAGGTTGTGCACAAGTGTCGTATCCGCCTATAGAGCAATCGTGCTAGCATCTCTCTTGAGTTGTGTAACACGAGCGTTTTCCGTGGATTCCACATTTTGTGCTCATCCTTGGTTGCACAACCCCATTTGTCTATCCGTGTGTGTGTTTCCATGAGCCACCCATATTGCTATTGGTCTACTTGTTACACTTGCGAATTTGTGAATCTCTTTCAACATTATTGAATCTTGCTAACATTTTGCATTAAATTTTTGTGCCACTATCCTCACCGAGCTCCACCATAAGCCTTACTTGTGTAGGTGTGAGAAACCGACAAGAATTGGTACCAATTGTGCTATTTCCTTGTCCACATTGGAGTGATCATTGATCCACTTTCAACTTCGGTCAAGGTACATTTGGTATTCGTTCTTCTATTTCTCCACTCATATTGGCTCGAATCTTGTGATGGATAGGCAAGGCATTTCATCTCCTGTCTTCCACAACAACGACAGCGTGAACAACTACATCACCAAAGCGTCAATCTTCGATCTACAACGACAAATGCAAGGCACACAATCAAGATTGCGAGAGCGCATCGAGAACCTCTCCATTGACATTCGCCACTCCGAAGCGAGGAAAAGGGACTACATCGACAACAAGCTTTCCACACAAAAGGAGGAGCAAGATGCAAGGATGGAGGAAATTCGGACCATGTTGATCAACCATTCTTCCGCTTCATCATCCTCAAGGCGGCGACATTCCAATCACAAGTCTTCGGAGCGCAAAAATGATGCAAGCGCAAGTCGTCCACGTCCACATCTCCATGGCGACCACCTTCACGTTCGTCATCCACCTTGTCATGAAGGGCAAGTCACCTCCAAGCAACATGTGCACGATGACGACGAACGACATCTATGACGAGCTCAAGTGCGACAACGCCAACATCATCATGACGATGCTCACCAAGGGCAAATGCACAAGTCCCAACAAGCCATACTTCACGCCAAGTCCAAACTTCATGAGCACAAGAGAAGACCGCGAGACGAGCAATACCAAGACGGGGCTACGGCTACACCAACCACTTCGGCATCTTCACCAAGTGCTATCAAGGCATCTTCGCCTTTGGACGTACGACATCTTCGCCTACTTCCCGTGAGTTCGCCTACATCGACATCTTCAACTACAAGGCGACCAACTATGAGCGAGGGAGACACTTCCATCTTTGGAAGCCCCTCAAGGAAGATGGCCGAGCATGGGAATTTCCCTTCGGTCATGGAGACGAGCTACGAGGTGCCACATCATTTGGGCCTCCAACAACAAGACGGCGACAAGAAGGTCGAGCAAGGGCCATCCCCTTCGACCACGGCAACGAGCACGAACCTCTTCAACAACATGAAGACGGCACCCATATTGGACTCATACTCCGAGTCAAGCTACGAGACCGCTCATGAGACCTTATCTTTGGTCTTCGAGGAGAGTGATGATGTGCCATCTTCGGCCTTCATCCACAGCTACGACGACGACATGATTGAGCATGGAGACATTTGCACCAACATCTCTCCGACAATGACATGTGACGAGATGCCCCAATTGCCATGTGAGGAGAGCCACCACCACATGAGTGACATGAGTGACTCCACCACACGTGACATTGAGAGCATTTCCTATGAGAGGATGAGTGTGACCACCACTAGCCCCACACTTGAGAGCATGCCACACATCCTATGTGAGGTTGAGAGCCATTTGAGTGACTCCACCAACCATATGAGTGATAGCATCCGAGAGGGAGTGAGTGAGCCAGAACACTTAGTGAGTGAGGTAGTTGACACAGCATGTGAGGCCACTTTGATTTCTAACGACTTAACCTCTACCCCTAGTGTGTTTTCTTCTTTGGCACTAGGTCTCCTACATGACGACACGCCTATCCTCGATGATTCCATACCTCCAATGGAGACAACGATGGCCATGGTGGAAGAAGATGCACCACCCACATGGTTCCATCATGATCAAGATGGCCATGACTTATTCGTCGACACCTCACCTACAACACATGAGCGATTCTCCAAAGGTAACATAGGTGATGGTGCTTCTCTTGTCCCACTAGTGGACTATCTTACCAATGATTGCTTGCATGATGTTGATCCACCTATTGCCATGCTTCATGCTAGTGCGACTTCTTCATGTCATGACTTACCAATTTATAATGACTATGATGATGATCATGTTGATTTGCCTAGTTGTGATGCTATGCTCCATAGGATATCATGTGAAAATTCTTTAGGTCACATCATGTTTGACAATCCATTGAGCTTGTCATATGCTATGAGTGAGATCTCCCAAATTGCATCATTTCAATCTCAACATAGTGACTATGCATGCCCTGTTACAATAAATCCCATTTGCACTTATGGCATAGATGACGGAATGATGGTCATTGGCTTTTGTTTTTCTTGTGATGATATTGCCATGCTTCCTTTACATGATTTGCGCAATTCATCTACTATGCCATGCCATGATCACAATGTTCCACATATGCTTTGTTTTGGATGTTGTCAATATTCTCCAAGAGATGTTTCCATTAATGCTCATGAGGAGACACCCATAGTTTCCTCATACATATTAGGAGATTTGGATGCATTCCATACTTGGCATGATTCCCATAATTGCTTGCACCATATGCATTCCATGAATAACAATGTTCTACATATTTCTTGTGATGCATTACACAATTTAAGTCTCCATTATGCTATATATAAC
This sequence comes from Triticum aestivum, assembly GCF_018294505.1. Classification (NCBI taxonomy): domain Eukaryota; kingdom Viridiplantae; phylum Streptophyta; class Magnoliopsida; order Poales; family Poaceae; genus Triticum; species Triticum aestivum. The sequence goes on from NC_057803.1 coordinate 258,474,929, forward strand.
AACAAATCTCTCATGATGGATGACATGTTTCTATATCACGCATCTCATTATTTGATCATTGGCTATTTTGTGCTAACCAACACTTGCATGTGCGCATCATGATGGATGATGTGTACATCTACCACGCACACACAATTTTCCCTTTGTCTTTGTTTTGTGTAGGTACTCACGTATACTCATCAACCTCTCAATCCCAAGAGTTGACGAAACGAGCTCTTGAGAGAAAAGATGACTAGGGATCCCGTGAACAATCCTTCCCACCGCTCTCTTCGCGCAACGACTACGCGCATCTCTTTAACTTGGCTCTCACACGGCTATGGGCAATATACCGCTTGTCGCTTCATGCTCATTTTACCGTGTTCCCTTTGCATGCTATGCTTGTTTCTATGCCTTTGCCATGCAATTGTGACCCTTGCTTGCATTTACCCATGATTCACCATTTTACCACTCATATGTGTATTTGCATGCTTGGTGGAGATCCTTGTTGCTATTGCCATGTTTATCATGTGCCTCATGCTATTGATGCTATTTTGCTCATATCTTGCCTTCATGCTTGTGATGTGTCTTGTGCATTATTCATGACTACCATTTGCACACATGACATACTTAACATGATTCCTTCTAGTACGTTGCATCTTCGCACTACTAGCTTGCTTGCCTTGATTCATATGATTGCTTGCTTTGTCGCATCACCCATGTTCCATTATTACTTGCTTTCTTGGGTTGATGATGTATATGTTCATGCCTCTCACATGATACATCTTGTGATGCATGCTTGCTTGCTTGCTTGCGCCTATTCTATTTGGTTGTTCTCACATCATATGCCTCCATACTATGAAATGCTCCCTTGTCCTTTCTTATGATGAGCATGATGCATCCACTTGTTGGGTATGTAACCACATGAATGATAGGTTTTGCATCTCCAATAACCTCATTTGTTTTTCCAAGTGTTTGTCATGTTCTTTCATTTGGGAAGATTCACAAGGCGGTGCCGTTATGCGATAACTTAGTCATGCGAAGGCATACAAGATGTGCAACACCAACATTTGTGAGAATACCCTAAAGGTGAACTCCTTCCCTTTGAGACATCCTCAAATATGCATATTGGATGGATCAGTCTTTCATTGTTGTCTCCTTCTTGTTGTCCACATGATACATCTCGCGAACGGAGGAGCGACATTGGAGATTGGCTCCATGGACATTCAAGTTGAGGAGTGCTCGGACTTAGTGGATTCACCACCGGACCACCACTTCTACCACAACATTGAGCTATGGTACAACACCACCCATAACAAATTTGCATCTTATGCATGGATTGACTCAACTTATGATTGCCTTGTTGCATCTTGTATTTCTATGTCATCCATGATATATGAGCTTGTGCATTTCCTTAGCAAATTTGTTGTGATCTTTCTTGATGGCATATTCATACATAATGATCACATTGCCTACCATCAATTGCATGATAACATAATCATATTGAGCATACACTGCCATATTCATGCTATTGATAAACCATCTCACTATGACATCATTTTGCACCGTGGTTGCATTGATCACATCCACAATACATTTGTGTGCACAATGAATTCTTTTGCTCTCGTGAATGCTTTACATGTCATTTTACATCATTTGGATAAGCATCTCATGCATTTTCACAAACAATTCCTTTGGACGAACTCATGTTTATTTGATGGACACTGTCGGTGTCAAAACCGGCGGATCTCGGGTAGGGGGTCCCGAACTGTGCGTCTAGGCCGGATGGTAACAGGAGGCAAGGGACACGAAGTTTTACCAGGTTCGGGCCCTCTTGATGGAGGTAAAACCCTACGTCCAGCTTGATTGGTATTGATGATATGGGTGTTACAAGAGTGGATCTACCACGAGATCAGAGAGGCTAAACCCTAGAAGCTAGCCTACGGTATGATTGTATGTTGTGATTGTTGTCCTACGGACTAAAGCCCTCCGGTTTATATAGACACCAGAGAGGGTTAGGGTTACACAAGGTCGGTTACAAAGGAGGAGATATCCATATACGTATTGCCTAGCTTGCCTTCCACGCCAAGTAGAGTCCCATCCGGACACAAGACGGACTCTTCAATCTTGTATCTTCATAGTCTATCAGTCCGGCCAATGGAGATAGTCCGGCTGTCCGGAGACCTCCTAATCTAGGACTCCCTCAGTAGCCCCTGAACTAGGCTTCAATGACGATGAGTCCGGCGCGTAGTTGTCTTCGGCATTGCAAGGCGGGTTCCTTCTCCAAATTTTTTGTACCTGTCGAAATAATGTCCGGTTCCTTGTGATGGTTTGTATTTCTTGTCTTCCATGGCCAATAATGGCCACTTTCCACGTGTCGAGCGAATGTGAAGAGCAAGGGTGTTTTCACATTTACCCCCCCCAGCTATGCAAATGAGCCGCCTAATTAAGAAGACGAGGATTCAGATCCAAATCACATCATCCTCCCTTGCCGAGTCTTCATCAGAGCGTACCCAACAGAGATCCATTCCACCATGGCCGGTCGATGCAGCTCCTCCTCTCGCTCCCCTAGCTCCAAGACTGGAGATTGGGAGAGATGTTCCATCCCGCATAGCAAATTGGTGATGCTTCAGTCCAAGGGATTTCTTCCCCCAGTGTACCTGGTCCCAGTTCGAGCCGTGCTTGCCACCTATAATGGCGGAGAGCAAGCGGAGAGCCGTCCCAATCCCTCCAAGGGAGAGAGGGTGTGCCTTGTCCCTTATCTGGTAAGAGGGCTCGGATTCCCAAACCATCCGTTTCTCCGAGGGCTTCTGGAGTTCTATGGCCTCCAGCTGCACAACCTCATGCCTGCTTCTCTGCTGCATATCGCGGGATTCGTAGCCCTTTGCGAGTTATTTTTGCGCTGTGAGGCTCATTTCGCTCTGTGGAAGAAGCTGTTCTATCTGGTGCCCCGTTCTAAGAAGGGATCAATATATCAAGTGGGCGGAGCCGAAGTGTGGTGTATCACCGGGACCGGATACCTATCCGGGACCCCAAAGAAGACGTCTGAAGACTGGCCTTTAGAATGGTTTTATATAGAAGATGTCCCCCTTCCGGACCCTATTCGGATCGGCCTTCTAGAGTTTGACAACGCCCCTTTGAAGAAGCGTCAGAGCTGGCGTCCACGGAGCCCCTGGAGGAAGACGACCGGGACATTCTTTATCTGATGAGCCGGATAAGCTCTTTAGCTCGATCCGGATTGACTATGATCGAGGTCATGGCTATATGCATTATGCGGGGGCTGCAGCCGCTCCAGTATAGAGGCCACCCCATGTGGGATTTCAATGGGGAGGATGACGCCACCCGCCACGGCCGCAAAGGGCCGGGATCGGCTGCTGATCTCATAAAGATCTTGTCCACTTTGTACAAGGGAGAAGAGGAGGAATTCCTCCATGTCAACGCGCAGGGCGGATTCTCCATGTACAATCCTCCGAGCTGGGTAAGCGGAGATTTTTCTCGCCCATCCGTTTCGTATTCCCGTAGTTTAAGTATTCATTCTAGCGGTTTCGTCGTAGGAGCTGCGCCAGGCAGTAAAGGAGATAAACAGCCCTCCCCAACAGCCCGAGGACCCTGGACGGTCTCTTAACCCGGCCTCCCAGGAGGATCCGGACATATCCGTGGAGCTGATCGATGGGGTATTTTACCAAGGGAGTAATGACAATACCTTGGTGGCTATTACGGCCGATTACCCTGGGCTAGTTCCAGCCTCACAAGTGACTGAGACCAAAATCCCAGCATTTAAAAAGGGATCCATCCTTGTGCTCTTTTTATTGCCGTATAACAGCCGTGTTTTGCAGGGGAGGTCCTCGGGGCAGAAGGCCGAGCCCGTGGCAACTAGCCAACAAGGGGCCACTAGGCCAGGCAGGCTGAAAAGATCCGCGGTCCGGATTGAGGCACCGGCGCAGAGGTATGGCGCGCCGTCTTTATTACAAGACATTATTCACAGAGGCATACTAACGCCCATGCCTTCTTTTCAGGAAAAAGAGCGCTCGCCGGACTATACCCGGAGAGGCTACCAATCGTGCCTCCACAAGCCAGGCTCCAAGGCTCAGAGGTGGGAACGAGTACAAGGCGTGCGTCGAGTGCTCCTCCGATAGAGGATACGGATAGACTGTCCGCCACTCATTCCGAGGTGGAAAGTGCCATGAACCACAGGCATCGTCGGACTGTTCTTCGTGACGCCTGTTGCTCCCCAAAGGCATTGGATGCCTTCCACTCGGGAGACGCGCACCTCCGTGCCGCTCAAGATGGTCTAGCCAGAGCCACGGAGTAGTATGTAAAAGACATACGAGTGAGAAAATTTGATGATTATATATATCAGTAGCCCCTGAGACTTGAAACAGTTAGTATAACTGATTTAAGGATCATTTGTTATGTAGGTTCTTACGGAAAAGAATACTCAACTGTCCCAGGAGCTGGAAGAGTGCAAAGCCCAACTTCAGGCCGCACTATCCGTTGCAGTTGATCCCAAAGAGACCCCCGCTGGTAACATATCCGTTAAATGATAAGTATCATATTTAGAGTGCGGCTTTATTTGCAAATCTGACGAAAAAATTGCAGATGATGCTGGGTGAATCTGGATAAACAACAGCTCAAATGCAAGCTGAAGGCTGGTGAGAACGTGCTTACAAGGGTGAGGCAGGAGAAGAATGATCTCCAAGATGCCAACACCAAGCTGGGCATGGAACTGAAAGATGTTCGTGCCCAACTGTCAGACTCTGTTAATGAGAATCGACGGCTTCGGCACGACATATTTAGTAAGTGCTTGAGCGAACTTAAAAAGAGTTCGGCGAGGAAGCTGACTGACAGAGCTATGTCTGTAGGTATGTTAAGAGGTCGTCCTGCTGAGGAGATGCCTAGTTCGACGGGTGATCTTCTTCCCGAGCTTGCACAGTTGTAGGAACGAGTTCGGCAGGTGATGCGAGGCGTTGCCCAGTCCTTGTGGCCGTCCGTCTCCCAACCCGAAGGCCTTGGAGAGCTTGCAGAAAAGCTGAAGGGAGCACAGCGGTGCTTCCGATTATGGAAGATATCGGCCTGCCGTCAGGGCGCCAGGGAAGCTTGGGCGATGGTGAAGACACGGTACACGAAGGCTGACCCGAACCACATGGCTGAAGTCGGACCTGTGGGGCCTGATGGCAAGGAGATCCCAGTAAATTTAGTGTACGGCCAAGTAGAATTGGCCGCAAAGTATTCCCAACAGGACTGTAGACTAGACAGCCTGTTGGATGGCATTGAAGAGGAATTCAACTAGTCAAATTGACTATGTAATTGTAAAGTGACATGTATGATGCCTTCTAGCCGGATTGTAGATCGTTTGTCGTGGCGGACCGTTTCGCGTCAACCTCAGGACCCGACAGTCCGGAGTGTATCTGAATACCCTCTCGGTTATATAAGAACCGGGGCATGCGTGGAGACTAGGCGTAGGGGTCATTAGTGCTTTATCAGACAAGTGCCCAACTAGTTATGTTATATTACATGGGTAGTAAGAAACATCTTCCTGAGAGAATAGTTCCGTTAATGGTTCCTCTCCCTGGGTAGGCATGCCCTAAAGTGCATGTCCGGACTGCTACAAGAAGTGCAGTAAAAATGTCTGGGGGCAGATATGGTTAATAAATAAAAGTCATCTTTTGTTCACCGACCGAATATTCTCTTAAGAACGCTAGCTTTCGGCTTCACCCAGTCTGAGGTACACGTCCGACTGACCCGGCGGTAACAATCGCAGAGGTGCTCCCCTTGTGCCCTAGCCGAATTAACGGGAACTTAGGGCATAAATACAAGAGCCAGGCAACCCAGCTTGGCTAAAACTTAAGTATATCGATGCATATAATGGTGAAAAAAGGTACATGCAGAAGTATAACGCATGTGTTGGGCGTGATGCCCAGGTAAATAATTTAAGCTTCTATGAAAGAAGCCCCCAGGTGTAGATAGTGCGGCTAGCACCTCTGTAGTGTACAAGTGAGGCACAAGGTGACCCTTGAAGACCTAGAGGAATAAAAGAAAGAAAGGGAAACAAGACAGACGACGCATATGCAGAAAATGAACAAAGGGAAGGGACTAACATAAAATCCAGTGCTAGGCGTAGAATCTTTGGAGCCTGGCTGCGTTCCATGGGTTCGGCTCGAGTCGACTAGTCGATGCATCCCACAGTCAGTACGCTCCGCCGGTCAGAACTTGGTCGATGACGAAGGGACCTTCCCATTTGGGCTCTAGCTTGTTCTTTTTCTTATCCGGCAGCCGGAGAACTAGTTCGCCAACGTTATAAGTTTTGGCTCGTACTTCTCTGCTTTGGTATCTGCGGGCCTGTTGCTGGTAAAATGCGAAACGGGCTTTGGCTACGTCACGCTCTTCCTCCAAGGTGTCCAGACTGTCCTGCCGATCGAGCTCGGCTTCTCTTTCTTCGTACATGCGCCCTCGAGGTGAGTCATGAATTATGTCACAGGGCAGGACTGCCTCTGTGTCGTACACCATAAAAATGGTGTGTATCCGGTATTATGATTCGGCATGGTCCGCAGCCCCCAGAGTATGGAGTCGAGCTCCTCTACCCAGTGCGTGTCAGACTCTGTTAAGGAGCGCACTAGTCTGGGTTTAATGCCGCTCATTATAAGACCATTTGCTCGTTCGACTTGACCGTTGGTTTGTGGATGGTAGACTGAAGCATAATCGAGCTTGATGCCCATTTTGCTGCACCAGAGTTTTACCTCGTCGGCTGTGAAGTTCGTGCCGTTATCAGTGATGATGCTGTGGGGGACGCCATAGCGATGTACAACCCCGAATATGAAATCTATCACCGGTCCGGATTCAGCTGTTTTAACCGGTTTGGCCTCTATCCATTTGGTGAATTTATCCACCATGACCAGTAAGTATTTTTTCTCGTGGGTTCCACCTTTAAGGGGTCCAACCATGTCAAGCCCCCAGACTGCAAAGGGCCATGTAATGGGGATTGTTCAGAGGGCGGTGGGTGGCATATGGCTCTGATTTGCAAAGAGCTGGCAACCGGCGCAACGTTGGACTAAGTCATGTGCGTCTGCCCGGGCCGTTGGCCAATAAAATCCTGTACGGAAGGCCTTGCTCACAAGAGCCCGGGCTGCGGCGTGATGACCGCCGAGTCCGGCATGAATTTCTGCCAAAAGGTTCCGTCCCTCCTCTTCGGAGATGCACCGTTGAAGGACTCCGGTAGCGCTTTTCTTGTACAATTCTCCCTCGTGGACCCTGTAGGCCTTTGATCACCGCACTATGCAATGTGCCTCATTTTGGTCCTCGGGGAGTTCCTGTCTAGTTAAGTAGGCCAGGAATGGTTCTGTCCACAGGGCAATAATAGCCATTATTTCGTGGGCTGATTGTGTTATTTCGGTGGCGGAGCCTCCGATTGTGTCAGAGAGTTTGGTATCGGGTATTTTCACCGAGTCTGGACTGTTGTTACCGGTGTCCCCTTCCCATGCTACGGATGGCTTGAAAAGCCTTTCCAAAAAAATGTTGGGAGGGACCACGTCGCGTTTTGCGCCAATGCGGGCGAGGATATATGCCACCTGATTGTTTTCCCGAGCCACATGGTGAAATTCGAGCCCCTCGAACCGGGCTGACATTATTAGGACGGCATTGCGATAAGCGGCCATTTTTGGATCCTTGGCATCAAAGTCTCCATTTATTTGGGATATTGCAAGGTTTGAATCCCCGCGCACCTCTAGGCGTTGAATGCCCATGGATACTGCCATCCGGAGACCATGTAGAAGGGCCTCGTATTCGACTGCATTATTGGAGTCCGTATACATTATATGCAATACGTATTGAACTGTGTCTCCTGTTGGGGACGTCAAAACGACGCCGGCTCCCAGACCAGCCAACATTTTGGAGCCGTCGAAGTGCATGATCCAGTTTGAATATGTGCCGTACTCTTTAGGGAGTTCGGCTTCCGTCCATTCAGCGATGAAGTCAGCCAAAACTTGCGATTTAATAGCTCGCCGTAGCTTGTAAGTTATGTCGAATGGGAGGAGCTCAATGGCCCATTTGGCAATCTGACCCATCGCGTCGCGGTTGTTTATAATATCGTTAAGTGGTACTTCCGAGGCTACCGTTATCGAACACTCTTGAAAGTAGTGTCGCAGCTTCCTGGATGCCATAAATACCGCATACGCTATCTTTTGATAATGCGGGTACCGCGATTTGCATGGAGTAAGGACAGTGGACACGTAGTAAACCGGCTTTTGAATGGGAAATTTGTGTCCGTCCACTTCTCGCTCGACGACAAGCACTGCGCCTACCACTTGATGAGTTGCCGCAATGTATAATAGCATTGGTTCACCAATGTTTGGCGCGGCCAGGACTGGTTTTGTTGCCAACATGGCTTTTATTTCATTGAGTCCGGCCATGGCGGCGTCCGTCCACTCGAAGTGTTCGGTACGCCGGAGGAGGCGATAAAGGGGTAATGCCTTTTCTCCCAAGCGGGAGATATAGCGGCTTAGAGCCGCCACACATCCAGTTAGTTTTGTATTTTTTTGAGGTCTGTTGGGGTAGCCAACTGTGACAATGCTCGGATTTTGGCCGGATTAGCTTCAATACCTCTACTGGAGACAATGAATCCCAGGAGCTTTCCTGCCGGTACGCCGAAGACGCATTTTTCCGGATTGAGCTTGATGTCATATGTTCGGAGGTTGTCGAATGTGAGCCTCAAGTCATCTACTAAAGTTTCGACATGCTTGGTTTTAATGACCATGTCATCCACGTATGCCTCCACTGTTTTGCCGATCTGGTTTGCCAGGCATGGCTGAATCATGTGCTGATATGTTGCACCGACGTTTTTTAGCCCGAAGGGTATTGTGTTGAAGCAGAATGGGCTGTATGGTGTGATGAATGCTGTTGCGGCTTGGTCTGGCTCTGCCATTTTGATTTGGTGGTAGCCGGACTATACGTCGAGGAAACACAATGAATCGTGTCCTGCGGTAGCATCGATGATTTGATCGATGCGGGGGAGGGGGAAGGGATCCTTTGGGCAGGCCTTGTTAAGGTCCTTAAAATCGACACACAAGCGCCAGGATTTGTCCTTCTTTGGTACCATCACCAAGTTTGCTAGCCAGTTCAGATGTTTTATGTCTCTGATGAATCCGGCCTCCAATAGCTTGGCTAGTTCCTCTCCCATGGCTTGTCTTTTAGGCTCGGAGAAATGTCGAAGAGCCTGCTTGACTGGCTTGAACCCTTTTATGATATTTAGGCTGTGTTCGGCCAGCCTGCGTGGGATTCCTGGCATGTCTGAAGGGTGCCAGGCAAAAATATCCCAGTTCTCGCGTAGGAACTCTCGCAGTGCGGCGTCAACATCAGGGTTTAATTGTGCCCCGATGGAAGCTGTTTTTGTAGGGTCTGTTGGATGGACTTGGAATTTGACTATTTCGTCCGCCGGCTTAAAGGAGGTGGACTTGGATCTTTTATCGAGTATCACGTCATCCCTGTTTACCGTGGAGCGCATCGCGGTTAGTTCTTCGGCCGCTAGGGCTTCGGATAGTGCCTCAAGGGACAGTGCAGCTGTCTTATTTTCGGCGTGGAGTGCTATGTCCGGATCACTAACAAGAGTGATGATTCCGTTGGGCCCGGGCATTTTGAGCTTCATGTACCCGTAATGGGGTACGGCTTGGAAGATTGTGAATGCCTCCCGCCCTAATAGAGCGTGGTATCCGCTGCTGAACGGGGCCACTTGGAATGTAATTTCTTCAGACCTGTAATTATCCGGCGGGCCGAATACCATGTCTAGTGTGATTTTTCTGGCGCAGCGTGCTTCCCGACTAGGGATGATTCCTCTAAAGGTTGTGCTGCTTTGCTTAATGCGGCTCCAGTCTATTTCCATCTTTTGAAGAGTTTCCTCATAGATGAGGTTTAATCCGCTGCCGCCGTACATGAGTACCTTGGTGAGTCGAAAGCCATCCACGATTGGACTGGGGACCAGTGCGGCTGGTACTCGGGCTGTTAGGAATTTAGGTTCATCACTGGCATTGAAGGTAATAGCCGTGTCGCTCCAAGGATTTGTTTCTGCTATCTGGCAGATTTTGGACGTGCTGCGGAGTGTTCGCTTCCGTCTTTTATTTGACGCAAAGGTCTCAAAGACCGTTAAGACCGTAATGTTATCCTCGGGGTGGTGCTCTTTGGTTTTTGGGAGGAGTAGATCCTCACCACTTTTGGCCACCTGCCGGAGTATCCAGCATGCTCTAAGGCTATGCGTTGGTATCGCATCCGTTGTACTAAGAATTTTGCAGGGTCCGTTGAGCCATCCCTCTAGTACGGTTCCTTGCCCTGTAGAGGGATTTTGTTTTTTGGTAGTTAACCCAGGTGTATTGTGATAATGCACCCTTTTATTTCAGACTGGGTTTGTATTCAGGGCCGGATTATCCCAAAATTTTATTTCGGTTTTCCAGGCGCTTTCCATCGCACAGTACTTCCGCACTATGGACACCAAGTGGGCAAAGCGTGTAATTTCGCGACGACTTATGGCGTTGAGGATTCCCTTGTCCGTGCAATTATTGCAGAAGAATGAAATTGCATCTTCCTCACGGCAGTCCTTTATCTTGTTCTTGATCAGGAGGAATCTGGCCCAGTAATGGTGTACTGTTTCTTCGGGCTCTTGCCTAATTTGGGATAGATCACATATGTTTGGGTGGGTGGGTGGAATTGAATCCGAATACTCACCCGATCTGAGGCTCAGTGGCCAAGGAGTTTCCGAACTCGAAATCTTGGATTCTTGAACGTTTTCTGGTAAATCTAGCCCACTGCCTGATTCAGGGTTCAGGCTTTGAGTGACGTCCTCCCCTCCGCGGGTATCCGGTTTGTGGGGATCGGGAATCCGGACGTAGCTAGTCCTTAAGATAGATGGAGTTTTGCCGCATTGTTCTTCCACCACTGCAACGTGGTGGGTGACCTGGGGAGAGTTAATTTCTCTTAGATCGGGTTTAGGCCCAATCTGATCGTAGTCTGTAGTGACTCCCAGGGCGACGATACGATCCAAGAGCTCGTTCAGGGAAGAGAACTCCATTGGATCTAACTGCTCGGCGAGTTCCGAGTTGATGTGAAGATTGCTTTCGATGACCCGAGAAGTCAACGTTGGCGCAGCGGCCGAACAGGCGGTCATAAGAAAACCACCTAGCTGGAGAGTTTGGCCGATAGCTAGAGCTCCCTCAGCGATAGTGCCGTCTTTAAAGACGGGACGAGACATCCTTCCTTGTGGCGATGGCATAGCGGAACTCTCAATGAAAGCACCAATGTCGGTGTCATAACCGGCGGATCTCGGGTAGGGTGTCCCGAACTGTGCCTCTAGGCCGGATGGTAACAGGAGGCAAGGGACATGATGTTTTACCCAGGTTCGGGCCCTCTTGATGGAGGTAAAACCCTACGTCCTGCTTGATTGGTATTGATGATATGGGTGTTACAAGAGTGGATCTACCACGAGATCAGAGAGGCTAAACCCTAGAAGCTAGCCTATGGTGTGATTGTATGTTGTGATTGTTGTCCTACGGACTAAAGCCCTCCGGTTTATATAGACACCGGAGATGGTTAGGGTTACACAAGGTCGGTTACAAAGGTGGAGATATCCATATACGTATTGCCTAGCTTGCCTTCCACGCCAAGTAGAGTCCCATCCGGACACGAGACGAAGTCTTCAATCTTGTATCTTCATAGTCTATCAGTCCGGCCAATGGAGATAGTCCGGCTGTCCGGAGACCCCCTAATCCTGGACTCCCTCAGACACCTTGTGTGCGTTAACCATTGTATTTCCGAATGTCGTTTTTGTTTGCTCTTCTTGCATCTATACCACTCCGGCGACACCTTGGAGTACTTGGATTGCGCAATGTCTTCAACTCCGTCCAACTACAAGTCAGTCCATGACAACCATTTCCATTGTTATGAGGATCACGATCCGAGGTCGGATCTTTCCCAAGGGGGCGGAGATGATGCGGTGCATCCCACGATCATCCCCATGTACACTTCGACTACTCCCCAAGCCCCAAAAAGACATACGATAAGACCTCGACCATACTCCATGGGACACAAGATGAACTCACTCCTCTTCGAACCATATCTTCCCACATACGAGACATGGTTACTACCTCATGCATGGACCTTGTGTATACTCGGGCTCATATGGGATGACCATGGAGATTCAAAGGACCAAGGCCAAGCATGGAAGAGAAGACGGAAGAAACGAGAAGAAGATGGAGCAGCTGCTAGCGTCAGCCCGGACGTCCGAACCTCCCTCCGGATCATCCGGACTCAGCCGGATCATCTGGGTAATGCCGCAGCCACGACACCCGAAGCTTGCAGAATCCTCCTAGCGAAGCCGGATCATCCGAATGAGGACCCGGATCATCCAGACGATGCCCGGATCATCTGGACCCCCATCCGGATCATCCGGCCTTGCCTGCGCGCATGACTTGGGCCGAGGCCCGTGTACCCCTTCACCCCTCACTTACCCCTTCGTGACTTAGCACTATATATGGACCCCCTCATCCTCCATTTGAGGGTTAGCAATGGAGTAGCTCATTAGAGATAGAGCTTTGCTCATCCATATCGGATCGTCTTCTCAAGAGTGATCGCGGCCCCTCTACGGAGAAGATCCCCTTGGATTCAAGACCCCCTCTTGGGTGGCCCCATCAAGACCTCCTTACGGAGAAGAACCGGTTACCATTTGTATCGTCCGTTGTTGACTTTGGATCTTGTATCTCACCTTTGTGTTCATCGATCTAGCGCATGTGTGATCTATTCTTGTTGGTTGAGTGATTCTCTCGTGTTTCCTCTTGTGTTTTCCCTCGTTTTCTCCTCGCGTTCTTCGCGGGATCTTCTCCTTTCGTGAAAGATCGCCCCCTAGGGTTCCCACCCTACATCAGAGCCACTTATGGATTGCATACCAAAGATGATAATACCTAGATCTATTCTTGCTTTTATGCCTAGCTAGGGGTGTTAAATGATAGCGCTTGTTGGGAGGCAACCCAACTTTATTTCCGTTCCTTTCTCTTTGGTTCTGTTTAGTAATAAATAATTTATCTAGCCTCTGTTTAGATGTGGTTTTATGCTTTTAATTAGTGTTTGTGCCAAGTAGAACCTTTGGGAAGACTTGGGGAAAGTCTTTGCGATCTTGCTGTAAAAAACAGAAACTTTAGCGCTCACAAGATTTGCTGCCATGTTTTCCTGGAGAGTGCGATTAAGTTGATTCTTTTTGCAGATGATTAGTGATAAATTTCTCACGTCCAGATATTTATTTTAGAATTTTTGGGGTTACAGAAGTATTCTAAACCTACAGATTAGTACAGACTGTTCTGTTTTTGACAGATTCTGTTTTTTCGTGTGTTGTTTGCTTATTTTGATGAATCTATGGCTAGTATCAGAGGTTATGAACCATAGAGAAGTTGGAATACAGTAGGTTTAACACCAATATAAATAAAGAATGAGTACATTACATTACCTTAAGTGGTGGTTTTTTTTACTAACGGATCTCATGAGATTTTCTGTTTAAGTTTTGTGTTGTGAAGTTTTCAAGTTTTGGGTAAAGATTTGATGGATTATGGAACAAGGAGTCGCAAGAGACTAAGCTTGGGGATGCCCATGGCACCCCAAGGTAAAATTCAAGGACAACTGAGGGAGTCCTGGATTAGGGGGTGTCCGGATATCCGGACTATACCTTCGGCCGGACTCCTGGACTATGAAGATACAAGATTGAAGACTTCGTCCCGTGTCCGGAAGGGACTTTCCTTGGCGTGGAAGGCAAGCTTGGAGATATGGATATGTAGATCTCCTACCATTGTAACCGACTTTGTGTAACCCTAGCCCTCTCTGGTGTCTATTTAAACCGGAGGGTTTTAGTCCATAGGACGAAGAACAACAATCATACCATAGGCTAACTTCTAGGGTTTAGCCTCTCTGATCTTGCGGTAGATCTACTCTTGTACTACCCATATCATCAATATTAATCAAGCAGGACGTAGGGTTTTACCTCCATCAAGAGAGCCCGAACCTGGGTAAAACATTGTGTCCCCTGCCTCCTGTTACCATCCGCCTGGACGCACAGTTCGGGACCCCCTACCAGAGATCCGCCGGTTTTGACACCGACATTGGTGCTTTCATTGAGAGTTCCTCTGTATCGTTACTTTTAGGCCCGATGGCTCCTCCGATCATCAACGACGATGTGGTCCAGGGTGAGACATTTTTCCCCAGACAGATCTTCTTATTTGGCGGCTTTGCACTGCGGGCCAATTCGCTTGGCCATCTGGAGCAGATCGAAAGCTACGCCCCTGGCCGTTAGGTCAGATTTGGAAGTTTAAACTACACAACGGACCTCCGCGCAGACTTGATCTTCAACGAATTCGAGCCGCAGCTGAGCGTGCTGCACTGTCACGATGGGCATGATCTAGCTCTGCCGCCGAACAGTGCCCTGGAGGCCGCACCCGCATCAGCTCCGACCCTTAATTCGGAGCCAACTGCGCCAATCGAGGATGGGTGGTTGGACACCGCCTCGGGGGCTGCAATCTTTACGGCGATCGAGCCGAATACCAGCCCTATTCTCTGCGAAGCCCGTGACTCCAAGGAGCCGGACTCCTCTCCAGACTCCGAGCCCTCCGCGCCCCTACCGATCGAACCCGATTGGGCGCCGATCATGGAGTTCACCACCGCGGACATCTTTCAACACTCGCCCTTCGGCGATATTCTGAATTCACTAAAGTCTCTCTCTTTATCAGGAGATCCCTGGCCGGACTATGGTCAGCAAGGTTGGGATGCGGATGATGAAGAAATTCAAAGCCCACCCACCACCCACCACCCACTTCGTAGCCACTGTCGATGATTTGACCGACATGCTCGACTTCGACTCCGAAGACATCGATGGTATGGATGCTGATGCAGGAGACGATCAAGAACTAGCGCCTATAGGGCACTGGAAAGCCACCTCGTCATATGATATATACATGGTGGACACCCCAAAAGAAGGCAAGGGCGATGGAACAGCGGAGGATGACCCCTCCAAGAAGCAGCCTAAGCGCCAGCGTCAGCGGCGCCGCTCTAAATCCCGCCAAAGCAAAAAACGGTGATTATGGCACGGGAGATAATAACACCCCGGACAGTGCCAAAGACAACCACCTCCAGCAAGATTCGGCACAGGAGGATGGAGAAGCCAGCCCTCATGAGAGAGCGGCAAACAAAGAGGTTGAGGACGATAATTATATGCCTCCCTCCGAAGACGAGGCAAGCCTCGACGGCAATGAATTTGTCGTGCCGGAAGATCCCGTCGAACAAGAGCGTTTCAAACGCAGGCTTATGGCCACGGCAAGCAGCCTCAAGAAAAATAGCAACAGCTTAGGGCTGATCAAGATTTGCTAGCCGACAGATGGACTGAAGTCCTTGCGGCCGAAGAGTATGAACTTGAACGCCCCTCCAAGAGCTACCCAAAGCGCAGGTTGCTACCCCGACTAGAGGAGGAAGCACCTAAACCTACATCACCAGCGCATGATGCGGCCTCTCGGCCACCCCGTGGTTGCAACAGAGAAGCCTCTCGACCCTCCACTCAAGCCACACCCCGGTGCCGCTCAAAAAATACCAAGGCACGGGAAAATGCACCAGACCTGCGAGATATATTGGAGGACAAGGCAAGACAAACAAGATCGATCTACGGATCGCGTGGGCGCCCCATGACACGAGACGGTAATCGTCACGCCGGATACAGTCAATCCGGCCGGGCCGAACACAGTAGACAAAGCTCGTTTGAGCTGCGTCGTGATATAGCCCAATACAGAGGCGCCGCACACCCACTATGCTTCACAGATGAAGTAATGGATCATCAAATCCTTGAGGGTTTCAAACCCGTGAACATCGAATCATATGATGGCACAACAGATCCTGCGGTATGGATCGAGGACTATCTCCTTCATATCCACATGGCCCGCGGTGATGACCTACACGCCATCAAATACCTCCCACTCAAGCTTAAAGCACCAGCTTGGCATTGGCTTAACAGCTTGCCAGCAGAATCAATTGGTTGTTGAGGGGACCTGGAAGCCGCATTCCTCGACAATTTCCAGGGCACTTATGTGCGACCACCAGACACCGATGACCTTAGCCACATAATTCAGCAGCCAGAGGAATCGGCAGACAATTCTGGACACGGTTCCTAACCAAGAAAAATCAAATTGTCGACTGTCCGGACGCAGAGGCCCTAGCAGCCTTCAAGCATAACATCCGCGACGAGTGGCTTGCACGGCACCTAGGACAGGAAAAGCCGAAATCTATGGCAGCCCTCACGACACTTATGACCCGCTTTTGCGCGGGAAAAGATAGCTGGCTAGCTCACAGCAATAACATGACCAAGAGCCCTGGTAATTCGGATACCAAGGATAGCAGTGGTAGGTCGCGTTGCAACAAGCAAAAGCGCCGCATTAATGGTAATAATGCTGAGGATACGGCAGTTAATGCCGGATTCAGAGGCTCTAAACCCGGTCAGCGGAAAAAGCCATTCAAAAGAAGTACTCCGGGCCCCTCCAGTTTGGACCAAATACTCGACCGCTCATGCCAGATACATGGCAGCCCCAAAAACCAGCCAATCACACAACAGGGATTGTTGGGTGTTCAAGCAGGCAGGCAAGTTAAATGCCGAAAGCAGAGATAAGGGGCTGCATAGCGATGACGAGGAGGAGCCCCGGCTGCCGAACAACAGTGGACAGAAAGGTTTTCCCCCACAAGTGCGGACGGTGAACATGATATACGCAACCCACGTCCCCAAGAGGGAGCGGAAGCATGCGCTAAGGGACGTGTACGTGATGGAGCCAGTCGCCCCAAAGTTCAACCCATGGTCTTCCTGCCCGATCACTTTTGATCGAAGGGACCACCCCACTAGCACCCGTCATGGCGGATTCGCCGCATTGGTTCTAGACCCAATTATTGACGGATTTCACCTCACTAGGGTCCCTATGGACGGCGGCAGCAGCCTGAACCTACTTTACCAGGATATAGTGTGGAAAATGGGCATCGATCCCTCGAGGATTAAACCCACTAAAACGACCTTTAAAGGCGTCATACCAGGTGTAGAGGCCAACTGTACAGGCTCAGTTACACTTGAAGTGGTCTTCGGATCTCCGGATAATTTCCGAAATGAGGAGTTAATCTTCGACATAGTCCCGTTCCGCAGTGGCTATCACGCACTGCTCGGGTGAACCGCATTCGCCAAGTTCAATGTGGTGCCACACTACGCGTACCTCAAGCTCAAGATGCCAGCCCTCGAGGCGTCATCACGGTCAATGGAAACACCGAACGCTCTCTTCGAACGGAGGAGCATACAGTGGCTATCGCAGCGCAAATACAAAGCAGCCTCTCAAGGCAATTCTCCAGTCCGGCCATTAAACGTCTGGACACCGTCAAGAGCGCACGGAGTAACCTACAACAAGACCGCCTGGCACGTTCAGAGCAAGCGTAGCAATGCGGCCCCAACCCCAGCCCTCGTGAACTTGCGAAACCAGTGCTGCGCGTACATAACTACGCTCTAGAAATACCATGGGCATAGGGGGAGGGGCACCATCACGGCACGCCCGAAACGCGGCTTAAACCGCACTAGGGGCTGCCAATTTCTTAATTTTCTCTTATTTTCAGGACTCCATTCTTCGGAAGGCTTGTCCGGCAGTACAGTTGCCGCACAAACGATACAACCAAGGAAGAAAAAAACTACGCCGCACTATGGAACTCTAAGGTGGTCTCTATAACGAGCAGTATTCCTGTTTCACATAACATTCCGCAGCTTGCCCCTGGAAAGGACATGTTAAATAGTCCCATCTTTTGCTTATTGCAGTATTTGTATCGTTCTGCTTCGATCGCAGCTTTTTTAAATAAACAATGCATAGCTTCTGTCTATTATTGCATTACTCTTTTTTACGAATATATGTTCATTAATGACATGTTGCACCCGTACACTTTGGTACGGCCAATACACCAGGGGCTTAAGTACCCCACAATACGGTGTGAGAAGTCCGAACACTTTCACAAGTGCGGCACCCCAAACTTATAGCATTATATGCATCGGCTCCGAATCATGTCTTGGGTCAATAGTTGGGTTTTCCCGGCTCCTATGTTTTGGTACCTTACGTTCCGTTATATTGGCTAAGGTAGCACTAGGAGAACTACTGCGATTGTGCCCCAGTTGAGCTGGGCTAAGCACCTCAGTAGAGAAATCTAAAACTGACCGTCATGATGAGGCGAGAGCTGGTCGCTCTTCGAGAGGTTTTCGAGTCCCTAAAGACTTATGCCGCTTAGAGCGGGGAGTCGGATTTGTCCGGCCTAGGTGTGGATAGCGCCCGAACTCGGTCTTCCAAACACTAGGGACTTCACCGAAATTTAAAATTATAGAATTCTATGGCTAAGTGAGAGTGTTCAAGCATTATAGTCCGATTGCCTTGTTCATTGTGTTGAGCGCCTCCCTCGAAGGACCCAAGAATGGGAAAAAGAGCGCTCATGTTTATCCGGAACACCCCAACACTCGCGGCATGGGGGCAGAAGCCGACGACTCGCCATCTCTCAAATTTGATAAACAGCCGCACAGAAGATAATATTTGAAATTTAAAAGCGTTGCTCAGCGCATATGAACAAGTTTTCAGCGTACAGTATCACAAATGCGAGTTTACTCAAATATTACATTTTTGGAGCATTCATCCGCTATAAGGCGGGCACCCTTCAGGATGCCCTCATAATACGCTTCCGGCACGCGATGCTCCTTGCCCGGCGGTGGCCCGTCCTTCACCAGCTTCTCTGCATCCATCTTGCCCCAGTGCACTTTAGCACGGGCAAGCGCCCTACGGGCACCTTCGATGCAGACGGAGCGCTTGATTACTTCAAGCCGTGGACAGGCATCCACCAGCCGCCTCACCATCTCGAAGTAGCTCCCAGGCAGAGCCTCTCCAGGCCAAAGCCGAACTATGAGGCCCTTTATGGCCTGTTCGGCCACCTTGTGGAGCTCGACCATTTGCTTCAGGTGGTCGCTCAAAGGCACCAGGTGTCCGGCCTCAGCACTGAGACCAAAACACCTTCTCCGTCGAGCTCCCCTCCTCGGCTCGGTAGTAGGCGGTGGCATCAGACGCACTACGGGGCAAATCTGCGAATGCTCCTGGAGAGCTCCGGACTCGGGTAAGTAACAAGTAATTCACTTTCACGTGCTTGCTTTCCATAATGAATGCCTTACCCGCCGCTATCTTCTTCATATCTCCAATTTCTTGGAGGGCTTTCTGGGCTTCGGCCTTGATAGACTTCGCACTTTTGAGGGCTGCCGCAAGCTCGGACGCTTGCGTCTTTGAGTCAAGCTCCAAACTCTCGTGTTTTTTCATGAGAGCCTGGAGCTCTTTCTGCACCTCCTCCACCCGCGCCTCCTGCTTCCCTCTCTCTGTGCGCTCCGTGGCCACTCTGTTTTCGGCCTCGGACCACGCTTTCTTAAGGGTTGCCACCTCGGTCGTGGCCCCTATAATAGCACGTTGATCCTGTCATTTTTTGCAACCACATCTTCCCTATATACTTGCGCAAGGTATTACTTACCTTCCTTCTCCTCGAGTTGCCTCTTGGCATAGCCAAGCTCGTTCTCGGACCGCGCGAGGTTTTGCTTCAGCGTATCCACCTCCGCAGTCAGTGTGGCGGAGGCCAGCAGCGAAGTCTGCATACGCATATTGACTTGATTATGTTAGACTCCTGTGAATGTTATTAGATCCTCTATTCGGGTTTTCTTTCAGAACGGCGAACAGAGCATCAGGGGCTACTGTCTATGCGGTAATATTTTTACATATTCTTTACTTACCTCGAAGCCTGTTAGAAGGCTGGCACAGGCTTCAGTCAGTCCGCTCTTGGCGGACTAAACCTTCTGGATCACCGCACTCATAATAGTGCAGTGCTCCTCGTCGATGGAGGCGCCGTTAAGCACCTCCAGCAAATTGTCCGGTGCCTCTGGTTGGACGGAGGTCACCGGCTCAGTCGGCTTGCTCCTCTTGGAAGGAGGCTGCCTACCGGAGTCAGGAACCGTTGAAGGTTCTGGCGCGGTGTCCGGCTCAAAGCCGGACTTGTAACCCTTGGGGGTTCTATCCCCTTTACGCCTGGAGTCCGGGAGGTCGCCTTGCAGCGCCTCCAAGACCACCTCCTCCTGGCTTGGAACCTGCTGGGACGCCACCGCGGCGTCGTCCATAGAATGTGGGGAGGTAGCCGTCGGAAGCGAATTCACGTCCGACGAATCTAGGGAACCGCTCGATGACACGTCGAGCCGGTCTTTGGGTGGACTGCATAAACGTGTTCGACATAAGGAAAAGCTGTGCAATGGGGGAATACTATGAATCACTCTGGTATCCGGATACTTACGATCTTGCCAGGGGCTTGGCCCTGTGTAGCCACTCCTCTTCGCCATCGTCGGTGTTGGTGGAGTAGTCCGGAGGAGGGGTCTTCCCCTTCTTGGACCCTTCAGTCTCCCCAGTTGGGGCGGCCTTCCTTTTCTTCCCTCCCCCCACTGGTTGGGGAGAGGTCTCTTCTTCCTCCTCCTCGTCTTCATGGGAGGAGTGCGCCTTGGAGTCGTCGGATGATGAATCTGACACCTCCTGGTGCCGGGCACTCTTTCGAGTCCCCGTGGCCTTCTTCTTGGCCTTCTTCTCCGGCACCACATAGGGTGCCGGAACCAGCAGCTTCGCCAAGCGAGCGTCCGCTGGGCCTTCGGGCAAAGGAGCCGGACAATTGATCTGTCCGGACGTCTCCTGCCAATCCTGTCAAAGGTAAGGGAGCTTAGACCCTGCAAGGAGTCAAACTATGAAAAACTAATACCCTATAAAAGGTAAAAATAGCTTACCGCACCGGGGGCCTCGGCGCCCTTGAAAAGCACCTTCCAGGCATCTTCATACGTCGTGTCGAAGAGCCTACTAAGAGTTTGGTGCCGCACCGGGTCGAACTTCCACAGGTTCAAAGCCCGTTGTTGACACGGGAGGATCCGGCGGATGAGCATATCCTAGACTACGTTGACAAGTTTGAGCTTCTTGTCCACCAGGGTTTGGATGCATGTTTGGAGTCCGGTCAGCTCTCCGCTTTTACCCCACGACAGGCCCATCTCTTTCCAGGAGGTGAGCCGCGTAGGGGGTCCGGATCGGAACTCGGGGGCTGCGACCCATTCAGGGTCGCGCGGCTCGGTGATGTAAAACCACCCTGACTGCCACCCCTTTAGGGACTCCACGAAGGAGGCCTCGAGCCATAGGACATTGGGCATCTTGCCCACCATGGCTCCTCCGCACTCCGCCTGGGTGCCGCGCACCACCTTCGGCTTGACATTGAAAGTCTTGAACCATAGGCCGAAATGGGGGCGGATGCGGAAGAAAGCCTTGCACACGACGATAAACACCAAGATGTTGAGGACAAAGTTCTGGGCCAGATCGTGGAAATCCAGGCCATAGTAGAACATGAGCCCCCGGACAAATGGGTGGAGAGGGAAGCCTAGTCCGCAGAGGAAATGGGGGAGGAACACCACCCTCTCATGGGGCCTAGGGGTGGGGATGAGCTGCCCCTCTTCGGGAAGCCGGTGCGCAATGTCGTTAGACAAGTATCCGACCTTCCTCAGTTTTTTGATGTGTCCCTCTGTAATGGAGGAGACCATCCACTTGCCTCCCGCTCCGGACATGGCTGGAGAAGGTTGAGGTGGGGTGTGCGAACTTGGGCGCTGGAGCTCGAGTGCGCAGAAATGGATAGGCAAAGGAGGAAGAAGGCGTGGATGAAAAGGTGGATCCTTATCCCCTTATATGGGCGGACGCGACTATGCGTCCCCACCAGCCTGGTAAAACTCGCTTATCTCCCAAGCGCCGTAATCAATGGCACGGTTGGGTTACCCACGCCCGTATTGATGAGAATCCCGGAATAAGGGGACACGATCTCTGCTTTGACAAGACGTGCCAAGGAAACCGCCTCGCTAAACGCGCTGAGGTGGAACAGTAAAACGATTCGAATAAAGACTTGGCCGTGGTGTGATGTCACGCTACGGAATACGTCAGCATATTAGATTTGTGTAAATATTATTCTCTCTATGGCAATATGTGGAAACTTATTTTGCAAAGCCGGACACTACCTTTGTGTTCAAAATCTTCTATGAAGTGCTTGGAGGAGGAACCCGCCTTGCAATGTCGAAGACAATCTGTGCGCCGGACTCGTCGTCATTGAAGCCTGGTTCAGGGGCTACTGAGGTAGTCCTGGATTAGGGGGTGTCCGGATAGCCGGACTATACCTTCGGCCGGACTCCTGGACTATGAAGATACAAGATTGAAGACTTCGTCCCGTGTCCGGAAGGGACTTTCCTTGGCGTGGAAGGCAAGCTTGGCGATACGGATATGTAGATCTCCTACCATTGTAACCGACTCTGTGTAACCCTAGCCCTCTCCGATGTCTATATAAACCGGAGGGTTTTAGTCCATAGGACGAAGAACAACAATCATACCATAGGCTAGCTTCTAGGGTTTAGCCTCTCTGATCTCGCGGTAGATCTACTCTTGTACTACCCATATCATCAATATTAATCAAGCAGGACGTAGGGTTTTACCTCCATCAAGAGGGCCCGAACCTGGGTAAAACATTGTGTCCCCTGCCTCCTGTTACCATCCGCCTAGACGCACAGTTCGGGACCCCCTACCCGAGATCCGCCGGTTTTTACACTGACAACAACCAAAAGCCTAAGCTTGGGGATGCCCCGGAAGGCATCCCCTCTTTTGTCTTCTTCTATTGGTAACTTTACTTGAGGCTATATTTTTGTTCACCACATGATATGTGTTTTGCTTGGAGCGTCTTGTATGATTTGAGTCTTTACTTTTTAGTTTACCACAATCATCCTTGCTATACACACCTTTTGGGAGAGACACACATGAATTGAAATTTATTACAATACTCTATGCGCTTCACTTATATCTTTTGAGCTAGATACTTTTGCTCTAGTGCTACACTTATATCTTGTAGAGCATGGTGGTGGTTTTATTTTATAGAAACTATTGATCTCTCATGCTTCACTTATATTATTTTGAGAGTCCTTTAGAACATCATGGTAATTTGCTTTGGTTATGAAACTAGTCCTAATATGATAGACATCCAAGATGGATATAAAAAAAACTATCATAGAAAGTGCATTGAATACTATGAGAAGTTTGATACTTGATAATTGTTTTCAGATATAAAGGTGGTGATATTACAGTGTGCTAGTGGAGTAATTGTGAATTTGAGAAATACTTGTGTTGAAGATTGGAAGTCCCGTAGCATGCACGTATGGTAACCGTTGTGTAAAAAATTTGAAATATGAGGTGTTCTTTGATTGTCTTCCTTAAGAGTGGTGGTCGGGGACGAGCGATGATCTTTTCCTACCAATCTATCCCCCTAGGAGCATGCGTGTAGTGCTTGGTTTTTGATGACTTGTAGATTTTTTCAATAAGTATGTGAGTTCTTTATGACTAATGTTGAGTCCATGGATTATACGCACTCTCACCCTTCCATCATTGCTAGCCTCTTCAGTACCATGCATTGCCCTTTCTCACCTTGAGAGTTGGTGCAAACTTCACTGGTGCATCCAAACCCCGTGACATGATACACTCTATCACACATAAACCTCCTTATATCTTCCTCAAAACAGCCACCATACCTACCTATCATGGCATTTCCATAGCCATTCCGAGATATATTGCCATGCAACATTTCACCGTTTCATTTATGACACGCTTCATCATTGTCATATTGCTTTGCATGATCATGTAGTTGACATCGTATTTGTGGCAAAGCCACCATGCATAATTTTTCATACATGTCACTCTTGATTCATTGCTCTTCCTGGTACACCGTTGGAGGCATTCATATAAAGTCATATTTTGTTCTAGTATTGATTTGTAATCATTGAGTTGTAAATAAATAGAAGTGTGATGATCATCATTAATAGAGCATTGTCCCAAATAAAAAATAAAAATAAAAAGAGAAAGGCCAAATAAAAAACGGAAAGGCCCAAAAAAGGAAAAAAAGAGAAGAAATAAAAAAAGGGCAATGCTACTATCCTTTTTCCACACTTGTGCTTCAAAGTAGCACCATAATCTTTATGATAGAGAGTCTCTTGTTTTGTCACTTTCATATAATAGTGGGAATTTTTCATTATAGAACTTGGCTTGTATATTCCACCAGTGGGCTTCCTCAAATGCCCTAGGTCTTCGTGAGCAAGCAAGTTGGATGCAAACCCACTTAGTTTCTTTTATTGAGCTTGCATACATTTATAGCTCTAGTGCATCCATTGCATGGCAATCCCTACTCCTTGCATGGACATCAATTGATGGGCATCTCCCTAGCCCGTTGATTAGCCTCGTCGATGTGAGACTTTCTCCTTTTTTGTCTTCTCCAGATAACCCCCTATCATTATTCTATTCCACCCATAGTGCTATATCCATGGCTCACGCTCATGTATTGCGTGAAAGTTGAAAAAAGTTTGAGATTACTAAAGTATGAAACAATTGCTTGGCTTGTCATCAGGGTTGTGCAAGATGTGACCATTCTTGTGTGACGAAAATGAAGCATGACCAAGCTATATGATTTGTAGGGATGAACTTTCTTTTGCCATGTTATTTTGAGAAGACATGATTTGTTAGTTAGTATGCTTGAATTATTATTATTTTATGTCAATATTAAACTTTTGTCTTGAATCTTTCGGATCTGAATATTCATGCCACAATAAAGAAAATTACATTGAGAATTATGCTAGCTAGCATTCCACATCAAAAATTCTGTTTTTATCATTTACCTACTCGAGGACGAGCAGGAATTAAGCTGGGGATGCTTAATACGTCTCCAACGTATCTATAATTTTTGATTGTTCCATGCTATTATATTATCTATTTTGGATGTTAATGGGCTTTATACACTTTTATATTATTTTTGGGACTAACCTACTAACCCAAGGCCTAGTGCAAATTGCTGTTTTTTTTACCTATTTCAGTGTTTCACAGAAAAGGAATATCAAACGGAATCCAAACAGAATATAACCTTCGGGAGAGTTATTTTTGGAACCAACAAGGAGGCCACGAGGCAGGGGGCATGCCTACCCCCTCGGGTGCGCCCTCCCCCTCGTGGGCCCCTCGTGGCTCCACCGACCTACTTCTTCCTCCTATATATATTCATATACCCCGAAAACATCCAGGAGCACCATAGAACCCTGTTTTCACCGCCGCAACCTTCTATACCCAAGAGATCCCATTGTGGGGCCTTTTCCGGAGCTCCGCCGGAGGGGGAATGAATCACCGAGGGCCTCTACATCAACTCCATGGCCCCTCCGATGATGTGTGAGTAGTTTAACTCAGACCTTCGGGTCCATAGTTATTAGATAGATGGCTTCTTCTCTCTGGATCTCAATACAATGTTCTCCTCGATCTTCTTGGAGATCTTTTTGATGCAACTCTTTTTGTGGTGTGTTTGTCGAGATCCGATGAATTGTGGGTTTATGATCAAGTTTATCTATGAACAATATTTGATTCTTCTCAGAAATCTTTTATGTATCATTGGTTATCTTTGCAAGTCTCTTCGAATTATCAGTTTGGTTTGGCCTACTAGATTGATCTTTCTTGCAATGGAGAAGTGCTTAGTTTTGGGTTCAATCTTGCGGTGTCCTTTCCTAGTGATAGCAGGGGCAGCAAGGCACGTATTGTATTGTATTGCTTGAGTTTATCCCTCTACATCATGTCATCTTGCCTAATGCATTACTCTGTTCTTATGAACTTAATACTCTAGATGCATGCTAGATAGCGGTCGATGTGTGGAGTAATAGTAGTAGATGCAGAATCATTTCGGTCTACTTGTCGCGGACGTGATGCCTATATACATGATAATGCCTAGATATTCTCATAATTATGCACTTTTCTATCAATTGCTCGACAGTAATTTGTTCACCCACCGTAATACTTATGCTATCTTGAGAGAAGTCACTAGTGAAACCTATGGCCCCCGGGTCTATTTTCCATCATATAAGTTTCCAATCTATACTTTGCAAACTTTACTTTCAATATATATCATAAAAATACCAAAAATATTTATCTTATTATTATTATCTCTATCAGATCTCACTCTCGTAAGTGACCGTGAAGGGATTGACAACCCCTTTATCGCATTGGTTGCGAGGTTCTTATTTTTTTGTGTAGGTACGAGGGACTTGCGTGTAGTCTCCTACTGGATTGATACCTTGGTTCTCAAAAACTGAGGGAAATACTTACGCTACTTCGCTGCCTCACCCTTTCCTCTTCAAGGGAAAACCAATGCAGTTCTCAAGAGGTAGAAGCAGTACCCCAGGTCGAGGAGCCATAACTGCTGGGAGAGGTGGCCAACATAGGGAGGATTGCTGCGGATGAGGCTGCCGAGATTGCCACAATGGAGGAGCAGGGCCCTGCTGTTGAACGTGCTCAATATGCCTTGGTGGTTGTGCAGCATTCCTTGGAGAACACCCCAGAGGAGGAAGCGGCGGTCTAGGGGAAAATTCCTCTCCAAACCATGGATCCTCTTTCCTCCATTGGGGTTGTTATGGGGACCCCGCCACCTCCCCTAAACCAGGTGTCAGTAGTGCTGGCGCAATCTAAAACTGGAGCCCCTGGCCTGTCTATGATGGTAGGTGCGGAGCTCGATGAAGAGCTTCAATGCCTTATAGCGCCACTGTACCAGGGACTTCTCTTTGCTGGAGTCCATGGCGGCGGGCATCAAGGAGATGTAGGCCCGTCATGACCAGAAGTGGTAGGAGCTCAAGGGTCAGCGTGAGTCCGCTAGCCGGGTGGACCAGAAGCAGATGGAGAAATGCATGGATCTGCGTGAATGGCACGGTAAACAGTTCAAGGTGCTCATGAGGCAGCAAGAGGCACTCCTGATGACAAGGGAGGATGCAATCGCCTGCGAAACGCATCTGGCGGACCGCAAGACACCTCTGGACGCCAGAGAGCGAAAGATCTCTCTCCAGTGGGAGAAGCTCGGCGCCACCATTCGCGCCAAGGATGATGATCTCGGGGCTCTTGTGCGGCAGCGTAGCAAGGAGCTCGAAGACAAGCATGGAGCCGCCCTGAATCCCCTTGCCACTGACTCTGCCGCCCAATTAAAGAAGCTTACTGAAGATCTGGCTGCCGCATCCTCCGCCCAAGTAGACCTCGACCAGAAACTGACCAAGTTGACTGAGGACCTTGCCGGGAGCACCAAGGAGGTAGAGGCTCCAATAGAGGAAGCATGAAAGGCAGAAGTCCTCTTGATGGACGTGCAATCTTAGCTCTCCTCCAAAGCCCAAAGCCTTGAGACCACTAACAGCACCATCACGGTCATGAAGGCCAGGATCGACATCTTGGAGAGTTCACGAAATTCGTTGAAGCCCGACAGCAGTTACTGACCAAGGATCAGGATACCTCTAAGCATCTCCAAAAAGATGCAGAGGACCAACTGGTGTCCCAGTCTGGGCAGGGCGATCTCTGGATCATGAGTCTGATTGAATCGCCATGCGCCTTGCACTACAAAAAAAACACATCCGTGACATTTTGGGCCGAACAAATTTTTTTTCTGCCATACTTATGACACTTCCATGACAATAATTGTGACAAGACACGGTATCATCATAGATGTGGTGGGGTCCTACTTCTATGACAAAAAATCATGACAGAAAATGGGCTTTTCATCCTGGGCAGGCCGGAGACGCAGCCGCATGACATTCTTTGGGCCGTCCATGACGGAAAAAACCATGGTAAAAGCGAGGGCGAGGAAAATATCAGGGTGTTCCCGGTTACGGTGGGTGGTCGGGGCCGAGCGATTTGCATTTCTCTGGTACACGCACACGCGTGGGTGCGAGGCGTTGGGCTCTAACTGAACCCGAGCGATTGCACTGCAGGCTATGCGTTACTGAACCCGAGCGATTGATCGATGGGTGTTCACTGAACCCGATCGAGCGATTCATTCCCTACTGTTGCTAAACTGAAGCCGATCGATGCTGCCTTTGGATGAACAGTGATCGTTGCTAGGGGGAGGGGGTTTGGATGAACAGTTCCCGGTGGGGGTGGATGAATAGGACCCCGTTGTGTTGCCTCTGGATGAACAGCGAGCGTTGCTGGGGGGTTTGGATGAACAGTTCCCGATGGGGGTGGATGAACAGGACCCCATGGTGTTGCCTCTAGATGGACAGGACCCCGATCGATCGAGCCGGTTGGGGCTAGATGAACAGGACCCCGTCGAGGGCTGGATGAACAGGACCACCCCGTGGAGGGCAGGATGAACAGTAGACGATGGAGGGATGGATGAACAGTAGCCCGTGGAGGGGTCGCTGAACAGGAGCCCATGGAGAGGGCTGGTTGAACAGTAGCCGATGGAGTAGCGCGCGGTAGAGGCTGGATGAACAGGAGCCCGTGGATGAACAGTCGCAGGTGGAGGCTGGAGGAGGTCGACGGTGGACGAACAGTAGCCCGTGGAGGCTGGAGGGGGTCGACAGTGGAGATGAACAGTATCCCGTGGAGTCCCGTTTTGCGGTACGCCACACCCCTCCCGATGAACAAGACCCCCGTTTCGAGCGTAGCGCTCCAACACAAGTCCGTTTCCTCTATTTTGTTGTACGCCACACCCCTCCCGATCAACAGGACCCCCGTTTCGACCGTAGGAGGTCCGTTTCCTCCGTTTTGCGGTATGCCAGACCCCTGCCGATGAACAGGACCCCGTTTCGAATGTGGCCGGTCAAACACAAGGCCATTTCCTTCGTTCTGTGGTACGCCAGGCCTCGTTTCCATCGGCTGTTCCGTCCAAGCCCTCCCGATGAACACGGCGATGCATTCCGTTCCGATCCAGCCGGTTGGCTCCCCAAGAACACGACGACGACGCTGTTTCTCCATTCCGACCCAGCCATGTACACGAGCCCTAGCCGTACATACGCGTGAGTAGGCGTTCGAGACCCTGCCCGTATGTATGTACGTGGCCGTATTTTCATTCTTGCACACTGGCTGCTTTACGTATGTGTACATGCTACGTGGGTGCCTCTACTACGACACGTGCGCGCCTCTACATCGACCAGTATGTACGTACACGTTCGCGACCAGAATGACAAAGCTATGTACGCTTCGACCAGGTGTGTCCCGACTGTCAGGCACTTCCTTGCGTGCGAAGATGTAGCTAGTGGGTCCCAGCAGTCAGGGGGGTGAATTGTTTTCTTTGCCCAGACGCACTTCCTTGCGTGCGAGGATGTAGCTGGTGGGTTCCAGCAGTCAGTGGGAAACGTTTTTTCGCGAAATACGGTGGCCCGTCCGATGGGTCCGTGCTGTCAGGTGGAGGAATAATTATTTTGCGCGTAATAAGGAGGCACTTCCTTGCTGCGGTCGTGGACCTAGCTGTCAGCCTCTCCACGTACAGTCCACGTCCGATGAAAGCCGTTCCTTGACCATGTTGACCACGCCGCGTCGAGAGCACCAGGGCAGTGGACGACGGTGAGGCCTAGGAAGGGGACGACGCGGAGCCGGGGAAGACGCGGTAGTGGATGCCCACATGTAGAGGAGTATGAGGGTTCACTGGTTCGCTGCGGTGTGAGGCTACCTTTGCCACAGAATAACAGGGGGTGTGGGTGAGTAGAGGGATGGCCTGGCCAACTGTGGGAGTAGTAGGGGTGGTGAGGCCTCCGCCGCATCGCAGCCGGCCACGGGAGGCAGGAGCACGAGGCACGACCGACGCTGGTTTGGGCGGCTGGAGCAAGAAGACCAGAGGTTGAAGAAGCACTACGGTCGTTGGATGGACATCGTACGGTCACTGGAGCTAGAATCGTGCATATTGACTAAGTTGACAAAGCCCTCTATCCCCGTCAACTTAGTAGGCCCTCAAGTCAGCCTGCAACTATACTGGGTCCCAGCTAGCAGGGGGTATTCATTTTTTTGTGCATAATAAGGAGGCACTTCCTTGTGTGCGAAGATATAGCTGGTGGCTCCAAGCTGTCAGTGGCGGTAACGTTTTTTTCACGAAATACAAAGGCCCTTTCGGTGGGTCCTAGATGTTAGGTGGAGGAATCATTATTTTGCACGTAATAAGGAGGCATTTCCTTGCGTGCGGCCATGGACCCAGCTGTCGGCCTCTCAATGTACAGTCCACTTCAAATGCATGTCGGTCATTGACCACATTGACCAGGCCGCGCCGAGAGCACCCGGGCGGTGGACGACGGCGAGGCCTAGGAAGGGACTGACACGAACGCAAGGAAGACTCGGCCGTTGTTTCCCACGCGGAGGGGGGTACGACTGTACGAGGGTTTACTGGTTTGTCTATCGTCGCCGGAGAATAACAACACATGTGGGTGAGTAGAGGGATGGCTAGCCCAGCGATGGGAGTACAGTGGGGCGGTGAGGCCTGTGCGGCAGCACAGCTGGCCGCCAGGAGGAGGGAGCAGGCAGTCCCGCTGGCGCTTGTTTGACCGGCTGGAGCACGAAGAGTAGAGATTGAATAAGCACGACGACCATTGGATGGACATCCAACAGTCACTGCTTGTGCGTCAACCTTTTTTTAGGAAAGCCTCAAATTTGTGGAAAACATCATACAACCCATCTGCCATTATTTCTAATAATTTACAGTGCATTTGCTAATTCTTAAGGTTTTTTTGGAGCTCATATTCTTTTTTTAGTATTACAACCCATATTGTGGCCACGGTTAAAAAATTATACGAAATTTTGCATATTTCGGTGCGGTCCGAACTGCTTTTAATCCCGAAATTTCGAGTCATATTCAAACTGATTTTAAAAATAAATATATATCAATATAAAATCCAACAAATTGTCCACGCATAAAAATCAATGCAATTTAAAATCTCGAAATGAAAAAGAGAAATTTGAAACTAATTGCCGGTTGGATGTGTTTTAAAAATATACAGCCCATTTCTCATTACTGATAGGCCATTTTCTCGGCCAGCGGAATGAAGCTCTCCTCGTCTTGAAAGATTTGCAGCCCAACTGGCCTGACAAAGCGACTTACTTGGCAAATCACAAAAAAACTGGGTTGTGGCCAGCTGTCAGCCTCTCCACGTACAGTACTCTTCCGATGGAAGTCGGTCGTTGACCACATTGACCATGCCATGCCGAGAGCACCAAGGTGGTGGATGGCGGCGAGTCCTAGGAAGAGGACGACGCGGAGCCGGGGAAGACGTGGCAGTAGATGCCCACGCGGAGAGGAGTACGAGGGTTCAGTAGTTCGGCTGCGGTGTGAGGCTGCCGTCACCACAGAATAACACGGGGTGTGGGTGAGTGGAGGGATGGCCTGGACAGCGGTGGGAGTAGTATGGGGCAATGAGGCCTCCGCAGCAGCACAGCCGGCCATGGGAGGCAGGAGCAGGCGGCATGACCGGCGCTGCTTTGGGCGGCTGGAGCAAGAAGACTAGAGGTTGAAGAAGCACTAAGGCCGTTGGATGGACATCATACGGTCACTAGAGCTAGAATCGTTCATATTGACTAAGTTGAGAAAGCCCTCCGTCCCCGTCAACTTAGTAGGCCCACAACTCAGCCTCCCAGTGTGGTGGGTCTCAGCTGGCAGGGGGTATTAATTTTTTGTGCGCAATAAGGAGGCACTTCCTTGCGTGCGAAGATATAGTTGGTGGGTCCGACCTGTCAGCAGAGGGAACATTTTTTCGCGAATTACAGAGGCCCTTCTGGCGGGTCCCAGATGTCAGTTGGAGGAATCATTATTTTGCGCTTAATAAGGAGGCATTTCCTTGTGTGCGGCCGTGGACCCAGCTGTCAGCCTCTCCACGTATAGTCCACTTCCGATGGATGTCGTTCGTTGACAATGTTGACCACGCCGCGCCGAGAGCACCAGGGCGGTTGACGATGGCGAGGCCTACGAAGGGAACGACACGGAGCCAGGGAAGAGACGACAGTGGCTGCCCACGCGGTGGAGAGTACAAGGGTTGACTGGTTCAGCTGCCGTCGCCGGAAAATAAGAGGATGTGTGGGTGAGTAGAGGGATAGATAGACCAGGGATGCGAGTATATGATAGGGCCGTGAGGCCTGCTCGGCAGCACAGCCGGCCACGGGAGGCGGGAGTAGGCGGTTCCGACGGCGCTAGTTTGGGCGGCTGGGGCAGGAAGATCAGAGACTCAAGAAGCACGATTGCCGTTAGATTGACATCTAACGTTCTGACGCTGGTAAAGTCGATTGTTGACTAAGTTTCTTTTTTGATAAACCTTGTGCACACATGAACTTAGTAGGCCCACAAGTCAGCCTCCAAATCTGTGGCACACAACATAGAGCGCATTTGCTATTTTGAATAATTTGCAGCCCATTTGCTAATTCTTAAGTAATTTATTACAGCCCATTTTCTACCCAGGACCACGGTCAAAAAGTTCAACCTTATTTTGCATATTCCGATGGAGTCTGAAGTTTTGTAATCCCGAAATGATAAACATTTTTTAAGAACTTATTGATTTGCCAAAAAAATCGTTTTGTTTTTGTAAGCAAATAAGACGTGGGATAATTGAGTTGCTTTAAGGGAAAACCAGTGGTAAAAAAATCAGCGCTGGGAGGGAAAACAACAACAAAAATTAGGATGTAATTATGAAAAGGGAATTTTATGTATTTTGAATATAATGATACATGTATATGAACTAGTAAAACTATAGGTAGAGATTAGAAAACGGATGTAGGACATGCGTTTCCAGAGGAAAATAGAACTGGGTTGTGTGTTTGATTCAGTAAAAAAAGTGCATGCGGATGTTGTAAGACAAAATATAACTAACGCTGGCCGGCCTGAGGCCAGTAGGTAGCTGCTGGATCTTTGTGCCCCATTGTCGTCATGGTGGGCCTGTTAAAAACAAAACCAAGCCTGGGCAGTCTACAGCCCATTTGAAACTTGCTCGACCTGAAAAAACAATATACGTGCTCAAAAAACGAGAGAATTCTGCAAGTACAGACTGATAACTGGGATGCACCAGGGATATTGGTTTTTCGTCGTGATAATAAGAGCATGCACTTGTTTTGAAAAATTTGGAGAACTAGGAATTCGAACGGCAGGTGCTTATGCTACCCATCAAATAAAAATCAGGTGCCTGAAAATTCGTTTCAAAACAAATGATTCAGCTTTATATCCATGTCGACACTCGGCATGATGGTTGGAAGCAAATGCCAAGTTCATACCAAAAGGTCGTTAACAACAATACCAACTTGCGGACGACAAGGTAGTACAAGTACAAATACCGAACTAACTTATAATCTTTTTACTCCTGGCCCTAGTGTTCGTCTGGTAGAAAATCTTGCAGAGGACCAGCTCCCGCTCCTTCTCTTGCTCCAGGTCCCCGAGGTGGTACTGGTGCATCACCCAATTGGTCCTCTGTTGGTCGAAGTTCTTGTTGGTGTGCAGCACCAGAACCTTTTTGCTGCTCATCTGCCGGCCGTTAACCATCACTGGCAAGGTATTGCCGGTGTTGTGCCACATCGTGTGCATGCCACACTCCGACTGTATCTTGCGACCCGTCCACGTGCCCCTTTGAACACCCCGGAATTGCGCTAGAAGAAATGCTTACTTAGGCCACTCAGTGCGATACCTGTAGTATTGTCGAATACAGGTTTTAGTGTATGTAGTTGGCATTTTCATAACATCTTTGGCATGTTGCAGTCACTTGTTTCACTTTTTATTAACTGTCAAATTGTAATTACTTCGCCAGGTCTGCGTATAAAAAGAAAAAATAGAGGTATAAACAAAGGAATATGTTTGTGCAAGTAGACGGCCAATCGGTGTCTTACCCGGAAGTTTCTCAGGATGGGTGTAGCATATGTCGTGCTCGCTGTCGATGGTTGGTATGAACAAATCGATGAGAGGGTGAGAACTCGCACTGTCAGCACTCACTTTGGCCTCAAGGTGCTCGATCATCTCCTGATCTGTGGGATCGAACTTGACGCCAGCCGGCAGCACCGGCCAATCCTTCTTCGACTTGCATGGGTTAATTCCAGTTATATGGTACTCAACGTATGATCAATCGACTGTTTTAAGTGAATGATGAAAGATTTCGACAGATAAGTGGTACTCCAAATCTGAAGTCCAGAATACCCGAACACGCCGTCGGGATTCTTGTGTCACCTCACGCGCAGCGTGTTGTCACATCAATTCAATGTGTGGACACGATGAATAATTTGACCGACGTATACTAGTACTTCTACTGTACTACTTACTAGTCGTATTTAGTGTCACATTTTAACCATAGGTTTAACTAACAAGTACGCACTTGAAGCCTAAGTGAGATATATATACTGCACAGCATCTCCATCATCATTATCAGTACATCCTGCGCAGGTGAGTTAGGATGCACTTGATCCCAGAAAGGTATCTATCCTTCAAACCAGAGGAGTGCTTCAAACTAACAACAGTAC
This sequence comes from Triticum aestivum, assembly GCF_018294505.1. NCBI lineage: Eukaryota > Viridiplantae > Streptophyta > Magnoliopsida > Poales > Poaceae > Triticum > Triticum aestivum. Next base: position 258,509,287 of record NC_057803.1, read on the forward strand.
ATAATATCCAGCAAAAGAGGGTCGTGCTACAACAGGAGAATACATGGCTCGGTCTACATATCAATACGAATCAAGTTGTGCACATTTGCTGTTGGCATGAACCACATCACCGCATGTCGGGTTTGCAAAAGCCATCCATCGCATGGATGCTTGATGCCTTTCACACACTGAAGATTATCTGGCAACAAGCTGTGTTGACGAATCTCTGGATATGGTGATTCATGAAACCCATGGTATGATGTGTAAACACAGTACCCCCTGGCGAATGAAAGTTGCATAGCACGGTAATCATCAGAAGTGATATGATCGATGATTGGTTGGATGATCGGATAATTGAGCCTGAGGAACATGGAGTGGTTGCCGAGGCTGTAAACCCGCCTCCAGTTGAATACGCCTGGCCCAACAGAGCTGGGATCTTTCTCGAACACGAAGCAGCCATAGCCACAGTGTCACGAACACCCCAGGCATTGTACTACATGTGGTTTGATGAAATGGTTTGGTCATTTTGGTACGTGCAAATGAGCATCAAATGTCCACCGTCAGCTGAACAAGCAATAAACCACCACGCATCGACTGGTATGATTCCAGGTCCTGGAATCATGAAGGCCAGCGCATTTGCATCTGCTGCAACAATTCAAATTGGAGATCAAAAGGACAAAAACAAAGAATCATGTTCAGAGTATGTGTGGAATTAAGATTATTATAACAGTGACACATATCATAGACAGAGAATTGCAATGTCGTGGTCATAATCATACCCCAAGTTAAAAAAATAAGCCAATGGCTTTCATATTCTAGCAATATATCATGGTTCAAACATCATGTAACAATGAGAGGAAAACAGATATGACAGGGCCTACTCATATTCTACCATAGCACTTACTACAGTTATCATATCAACTCTATTTTATAACATGTGTTGTTATAAGAATCCTGGAAATGAGAGTAACATATAGCAATCATGAGGTTATACTCATAATATCTATTCTAACAATCATTAGATACCAATTGTTCTGATATCAACTCTAACAATAACATGTGTGGTCATAAAAATCTAGGAAATGAGAGGAACATATAGCAATGATGTGGTTCTAGACATACTATATATTCTAAATTTGTAACAATAAACAGGCAGTCATATTCTTATGGTAAAGATGAGATGAGATAGAACAATTACACGATGATAGATTCCACCAGTATAGGCAGCCAATCTGTGCGTCGACCGCATAAACGATGCCATCATGCACTATAGCATCAGACGGAATTGTTGGGTAAAGAGGATCGACGATGAGCCATAACCATGTATGGCGACCGGATTCCAGATAGACTAATCCCATGTTGAACACGGCAATGAGCTTGTAATCCATGTAGTCTTCTGATGGTGTGGGCACTTTGCAGATTACAACCTTCAGCAAACAAAGGTCGAGCCAAAAGCTTGACGCGTCTCGTGCGTAGTAGGCAGGAGTGTCCGGCAGGCCGCGAGGCTCGATGGCGGCTGTATCAAAGATGGAAGGGTGATCTCTTGCTGGGTGTAGATATCCACGAGACGACACGGACTACTGGATTGGTGGATGAGGATGATCTAGTTGGCCTTCATGCCCGCCCAGTAGTGGCCACGAATGAAGGATAGGTGGACGGGTACTGGTAGCATGTCGAGGGGCACCACGGCAACCTCCTTAGGATCAACAAGTCGGTGTCTGGGCCACCTGCGAGGATCGGGCATCAGCAAGCAGGGTGTTTTGAAAAGAGCCGGCCGATTGCAAACGAGTAGACGGTACAAAGACACCGAGCATGCGGCCGGACGGACGGTGCTGAGTAGGTCCATACGATTACAGATCTGCTCCAAGAGAACATCGAGGAGGGAATTCCAATCGTAGCTCTGCGTGTTAGTCGGTTCTGCCATTGGGGTTTTCGGTGCCTGTGACCCAGCGGGGAAGTGGATTCGGGCGGGAGAGCAAAGAAGCTTCTCCTCGTGTGGTCGAGCAGTGAGCGGGGGGATATGGTACACGCGAGCTACCAAGGAAGATAGCGCGGGCAGGCCAACAGAGAGTGGGGGGAAATGTTATGCGGCCGACGATGGGGAAGAGAGGAGGAAGAGGAGTAGAAGACAGGGAAGAAAGTGCATTAAGTCTCAATTCTACTACTACTACCAGGATATACCATCCTTCGGAGTGTAAATAGTTACACCGATGACATATGTGTATACCACAAGAGGGCCCATATGTCAGTTAATGGAGGACGGAAGCATGCTCTACTCGCAAACATGATGGCAGTATTGGGTAAGGCTGATTTAGTAACACCAACACGCTGGTTCAGCTTATTAATTAAGTGTCCCATCTGCTGCAGCATGTATTGTCACTTCACTGTGAAGACTAGTTGAATAGTTGACGGGGAATAATGGATCGCGAAGAATTCCTTTCTACATGATCCCTATGCCTCTACGCTCACTTCACACATTTTGCTCCGTACGTAGTCACTTGTTGAAATCTCTAGAAAGACAAATACTCCGTATTTGGGAACCGAGGGAGGATTTTACTCCGTATCTGGGAATAGAGGGAGTATCACCATATGGAGGGAACAGAGGAAGCTTGAAATATGAACATGTCAATGGGAGGGAGTAAGCCCCATGCATGCATGCATGCAACATGCAACACTCACATGTACACATGGACGCACGCAACACTCATGCACCCATGCGGCACACAGCACACGACACAATACACACGCTCACTCTCAAGTGCTCAACCTACTCCATACATCCATGAAAGACTGTACATTTAGAGATTTGCACATTGGCCAGGGCATAATTAACGCCCAAAAGTAGCAGACTTATGTGTGCATGTGACCATTGAGAGAAGAAGATTAAATGAAGGTCATTGCATGCTGTAATTAAGGATACACATGTAGCCTATACCTAGAGCACAAGTTGGTGCATTAGTCAATCAATATAGATTTAGATTAAAGGCTAAATGCATTGTAAGTGTAGATGTACTACACTCTTTGTTTTTAGCAGATTTCTTTGCTCTGCCAACTAATAGGTGGGACCCAGAAACCAGGTGACAATTTAACCAGTCAACAAAGTGCCACGTCGACTATGTGGCCGGTCAGTAGGGTGCAATACGGTGCTCTACAATGAGCTAGTGATCGCATAATCACCGCAAAACTATATATAGTGACCGTAAAGAGCGTATTGTTACATACGTTGACCGCCAGTGTATTTTTCTTGTTTCAAATTAAGCCATAATAACCGGAAAGGATGCAGTATGGACTGGTACTAGTACTGCTTTGATGTGTCCCGTCAACTCGCTGAACGAGGAGAAGCTTTCCTTACTACGCCTCTTCCTCGCCCACGCTCGCGGTGGTTCGCAGGACGAGGAGAGGATTTTAACTACAGCGCCCTCTCCCTCTCCCTCTCCCTCTCCCTCTCCCTCTCCCTTGCCCTCGCGGTGGAGGTGCAACAGTTCAGTTGGTGTCAGATTGCCAGAAGCATAATGTGTAATGTAGTATCATCATTGTTGGGCCTTCCGAAGAGGTGAAGAGCGAAGTGCAAGGTTCACACGAGTACAAACTGTTGAACCTCCCGAAGAGGCAAAGAGCCAAGCGCAAGGTTTTATAGGATTTGTCGTCCTAGTAGGAGCGTACTACAACTATAGCAAACGATGCTACTATATGATGCCGCCACGTCACATATATCCAAAGTTGTGCCACCTTTTTTTCTCAAAGAGCGTGTTGGAGCCCGTGCAACAACCACACAAGTTGCACGTACACATAACACATTTACTAGTAATAAATTCTAAAGGACAAATGCCAGTATGCCACACAAGTTCATCTCCAATTCATGTGATAAATTTGTGCACGACTAGTCTACATATATTCACAGCGCTACCGTTCACAATTTACCGTACTCCACTTACACGTTATAGATGGGCTACATGTCCTCCTCTAGGTTCCAGTCCCAGGTGTTCTTCACGGATGGCATGATCCATAGCAGTGGGCAACGGGAATCATTGTCGCAGCTTTCTAGTCCGGTTCCACACGATGGAGACTCATCCAAGCTGAAGCGGCATAAATCAGGGATAATGTGTCCCAACATGTCGTTCATCTGACGGTGCGCACTGAAGACACAACCATGCTTCATGAACGCCAGACCTTCTGTGTTGTGCATGGAAGGTGGCATCCGCTTTACAGTGGATTAGCTGTCCCCAATGAAAAGCAAGTACTCTCCAAGAGTGTTCCTCGGCACCCACGTAGCATCACGGGGTTGAACTCAGCGCCGTTCATCTGGTACACGCGACATCTCAGATCTGGACACATGGTGACATACATAGTCAAGGTCCATGCATAATAATGTTGTGCTCAAATATGGCGGTCAGTAATACTGTGCAGCAAATAGTACTACTGCCGTATAGAGGAAGTAAAATAACCGGCTTATTATATATCGCCACTGTTGGCTACATGGATGAGATAGTAAGACATGGAAAAACAAAAATGGTGGAAGCTAGTGGGTAAAAGTACTCCAAGGTAAAAAGTACTCCTACTAGTACGAAAGTAGATTACTAGTACAACAATGAAAGAGAAGGTGAGAGGGTTAAAAATGGAATACATGGGTAGATGGTGACGGTCCAATCATGGTAGATTGTGTGACCATGTTGCACATCAGTGGTACCATGGGTAACGACTGCTAAGATAGTTGATCCCAATATGCCAAAGTCAGCTACAAGGTTCCAGGTTTGACCGAATTGCGGATGCAAATGCACATCCAGGATCGGCAATCTTATTTTGATCGCGGGATGACTGGTCCCTGCAAAATAATGGAGTACCGTTAGGGATGCAAATGATGGTTTGTGAATTCCGTTTGTAATCTCCCGTACCGTAGGATGGAAACCAGATGAAACAAGTCCCCTGGCTTGTCACCGCGAGGATGCGGCCTAGATGGCGCACGGCGTCTTCGATCGTGTAGGGGTACAAATCTGTCGCCGCCAACATGAGCCAGTCTCTGCCGTTACTGTCTCTTGCATTGATGGCAATCCTTATGTCGAACACCGCGATGAGATAGTAATCGTCATAGTCGCGTCGCTTTGTCGGCGGGTCCTCAATTGCTATCTTCTTCAATCTCATGTAGGCATCGTCATACGTATTCAAGCCCAGCTAGTCCGGAAGGCCGATCCCAATGGTGGAGAAGGGTCTACCCGAACGGCCGCACTGCTGTGGATGTTGTGCAAAATGATGGTGGTATCCGGCCGGAGGTATGCAAGCCAATCTTCGTTGGCACCGACCCAGACCTATATATAAGACAGTGGGCAGCGGAGAAATTACTGGATGGAAATGGAATAACTAAGTACTACATGATCAAACTCCATTACTGACCTGCTCATCGGACAAAATTCGACTACCTCTTAACATCGGCAACTCTAGTGGAGTCAACATGCAACCATGGCCAGGGAGTGGTGGACTGTTCGAAGGATTGTCCCATAGAAGAACCTTCTCCTTGAGGACGCATGGAAGACCAACAAGCATGGCCTTTTCCCAAGCCTTTTTAAGCACCATCTTGAAAAAGTTGGTGCAGGAAGCATCGAGTCTTGCGGCGGTGAGGACGTCGGAGCGGTGTGCGATTTCTCCCAGAGGATCGTTGTCCAAGGTCTCCCAGCCCCGATGAGGAGGAGAACCGCCTGGCGAATCCATGGGAGCAGCAACAAACTGCCTTCTCTTCGGGGGGAGGGGAACTGGGGAGGAGGAGATAAGAGCGTAGTAACTGCAGGGCCTCGTCCCTTCCAACTGTAGATCGTTTCTTAGCGAAGGGGTGAGGCTATTATTTACTACTAGTACTAGCATTATGGGACATTATGGGATTGCATTAGACTGTAAATAATAGCACTAGTAAGAAATTTTTGGCACTAGCTAGTTGTTTTTGGCGTGGATTAAGAAATTTTGGGTATGTTTTGGCTATTTTTTGTACACGCCAACTAGTGTCAAAAAACGTCTTGCATTTTGTGATGGAGGAGTACGTACTCGTACTGTAGCAGTACTAGTACTACTTTCTCAACTAGTAGTGCGATGTACTGTACTTCTAGTATAGTGCACCAGTTTTGAACTCTTGAATCTCAGGCCCAAGGAGCTACAGTTGGAAGTGGAGGGTACTACGTACTGTTCTCTAGAACCATCGTTGTACTATCAATGCAGGGAAAGTACACCTGCGTAGTGGCCTAGTGGGTACTCTTGGTGCTCTATTCAGCCGCTCCTTTCACGTAGTTGGCCTACTCAGCCACTCCTCTCACGCACACACTAGCAGCCTGTTTCTCAGCGACGGTTACTGCGGGGGCAGAACATTTGAGTTATTTGATACAGCGAGACTAGGCTTTTCATTTCCATTTGTGGAGGTGTAATGGATCTCGTCGAACTTTGTTAGTAGTTCCTTCTTTATGAATGAGATGAAACAAAGCTTTTGCCTCTGTTTCAAAAAAAACACATCAAGAGGAATTTCTTTTATAGTAGAGCCGATATTGGAGTGAAGTCCATGCGTGCAACGCCACAAGTTACAGAGTAGTAGTAGAGCACTTTATGTACATAGCCATGTTGCACAGTTCCCAATGCCCTGCCAGGCTTTTCCGGCTCCTTGGGCTTAATTGGGAGGCGCTAATTTAAATATGCTAGTACTAGCTGATCAGGAAGCTGCAAGCGAGGTGCGGCTAGGGCGAGCACGCGAGACATGAGATGCTGGAAAGGAAAACCCGCTCACGTGGCTAGGCTATCCAGTGCACCCAGATTGTGGTGCCGCACGTCCGTTTGACTTCAAAACTCAAACTACCCGTGTAAAATATTGGCTCGTAGAGAAGTTACTATTTAAAAAAAGGCTATCGTGCGTTCGGTCGGGATCGAACCCACAAAACGAGGTATACACTCCCGCGACCACTAGTAGTACTCGTTAGAGTACAACGCAACCTAGAATCGCCTTTTTTCGCTAGTAGTACATTGTTCCTTACAAGAAACCCCTAATAATGCAAGAAACCACTAATAATGCCAAGAAACTACTACCACTTGCATGCGTGGCAGACTTAAGATAAGACTACCTTATCAACCATTGTACATGCTCTTACCAACCAGCCTTACCAAGAAACAACTACTCTACAAAGTGCCGTTGTAGGCACGTTTCAACCCATGCCCCTGTTTGGATACATTTGTTGTCAATCTAACCCTGCCATCAAAACACCACTTTGGTTAGAGTTAGTTTAGGGTTAGAATCTAACCTCTGACCTAGAGTATCCAAACAGGGCCCATGACGCCCATTAAGTCAATGCCGTCTATTTGACCGGGCGTTATGACTTGTGGGACCTACATGTCAGTCTACACAAAAATCCCCGAGTGACCTCCTACCTCCGGCCCATCCACCTAGTCATCCTCGGCCATGGGACGCGCCGCCGGCAGAAGGCGAGGTCAAAACCACCGGCGATGCGGACCCCATCTTGCGGCAGCCCAGATGCCAGCTCTGTCCGGTGCTCACGGCCGCTAGCTAGCCAAGATAGCTCTGTCCAGCTGCTTGTCTGCAAGGTTTGCTAGCTAGATTGGCACGATGGCGTGGCGGCTTGCTGACGCGCACTACGCTAAGGCCAGCCATCTCGCTCGAGCGAAGGCCAGCGCGGCGGCTTGCTCGCTCGTGAGTCACGCTCGGGCCAGCCTGCCAACCCGTGCAGAGGCCAGCGCGATGTCCGGCCCGTCCGGCGGAGCGGTGGCCAACTCGCTCATCACCGGCGCCACCGACGAACATGCATCAGTAATGTTTGAAGTAATGTTCAGGAAAAATAATGATTTGAGGGGGAATAACAGGATAGAAGGTCAGATGTTGGTCCCTCGTGTCAACGGTCAAACAAAATGTGTTAGTTTAAGTTGCCTCGTCAGCACGGACATGTGGGAGAACCCTGACATAAATTGGTTTAAACTAACCTAATCGGTAGGTAGTAGTTTTTGGCATGGATTAAGAAATTTTGGGTATGTTTTTGCTATTTTTTGTACAATAGATTCTTCCTCGGGCTGGTTGAAAGTGGTAGTTTTTTGTTAAATACTCTACATATTGTAAGTAGGAGGGAAAGTTAAGCTTTGGAAACCAATAAGAAAGGCTAGTTACATAGTGCATATGTGTACATGATTGAAAGTAAATATCAACCATGAGTGACTAATATCTTCATGGAAAACTCGAGACTATGGAATACTAGGGAATTTTTTTTGCATGGTTGGAAATACTAGCAATGTTCATGTGTGTTGCAACGAAACATAATTAGAATAATACTTATTCACAAACTTGATACAAAACACTCTAATTTTGATATACATATATCACTAGAGATATATTATGTTTCAATTAGAATATATTCCTTGGGCTGTTTTGGTGAGGCCAGGGAGGGATGTGGTTTGTTTTAAGATATTAATTATGGGTTTTTCTGCAAATTGGTAGACAAGTGGGATGTTTGTGAGAAAAGGCAACAACTTACCTCACAGTCGTTAGATGTAGATCTAATGGTCACAAACAACGGATGGCAGACACACCATCATCACCAACTTAGTCTTCTGTAGGAGTACTAGCAAGATCCGTGCATTGCACGGAACATCAAGATGCATTTTTTAATAAAAACACTCGTTGTGATTGACCCATGCGGTAGTAATCCCCTATATAAAAACTAATGATATCTCGAGAAATAGGATATAAGGTGAAGATGAGTGGGGCGTGGTGGTGATTGGTGGTCGGACTGAGCGGAGGCATGGGGATTGAAAACGCCGGCAGCGTCCACAAGGCCAATTTGTTCCAGAGGCTTCCTTTTGTAATTGCTCAACAATGAGGTTGTTGGAGATAAGGATGAATGGGGGAAGGCCTTGTCTGCAAATGTGGCGAGGGGTGCGGGTATCTTATAGTTTAATTTCCATCAGTCAGATATAGATCGGACGGTCTATATTGCAAGATGGCACGCATACCATCATCACCAACTCGGTTTATCTACATTATATTCGACGCCTCAGCATATGAGGCCTTAGCACAATGACTTCTCGACTATGTAGAACAAAGGTTTTTCCGTCGCCGATAAGGAGGGGGTGATGGCGGCGCACTTTTTGGCCATCTCTAGTCCTAGTAGTCATACTAGGTGGTCTAAGAACGTGTAGATTTATCCTTTTTCATGTCTCATGTTCGCCGTACTACCACAACTATTGATGAATAGATGGTAAGTTATTCACGGTGTAACCCTTGTTGAGTGTGTTTGTGAGAGACAGAGACAGTGTGCGTGTGTGCTATGTCTAGAGATTGAGGCAATGATAACAGATTCTTTGTGTCTATGTGTGTGGAGGATAGAGAGAGACATGTACATGGGGCTTTGTGTTGTGTAACATGGAGACACATATACATAATTAGAGAGTGAGTGTGCGAGATACACATGCGGACATGGGGAGAGATGAGGATCCAGATTAATGGGTGTTTGTGCGCGCGTTTGTGTGTGAGAGGGAGTGTGTGTATGTGGAGTACAGAGACCACTAATGATGTAAATCTAGTATAAGTGAAGAGGGAATGGTGTGACATGTGTAGTAGCGGGATAGCATGGGTGCAGGCAAGGAGAGCAGACTATTTGGAAGAGACATCGATTGTGTTGGCGAGGGGTGTGAGAGTGAGAGAGAGAGAGAGAGAGCTAGCGACGAAGAGAGAGAGAGAGAGAGAGAGAGAGAGAGGAAGAGAGGGGGCGTTTGTGTCCATAAATGGCGTATAGATAGGGAGACAATGTTGATGTTGTTTGAAATTGGCCTGTGTACGGAGACGCAAGGGAAGCGAGTCATCGTCTGTGTGATAGGGACTTCATGAGAGATCTAGAATAGATGGTGTAGAGAACAATGTGCAAGATTGAGAACGATGATACATTAGGGAGCTATGGAAAGAGTCACGACATATATGTATACAGGGAGGAGCTGGGGGCGGGTCCGCATGTGGGAGAGATAAAAAGAGGAGAGTGGTGCACAAGGAGACAAAGTGTGCTTGTTTTGCAGTGGGGGTGGTGTGTTAGGTGAGTGTGCGAGAACCACATAAGTAGGGAGATATACGTTTGGGGGTGACGTTTTGTGTGTATGGGAAAGATACACTCTACATAGTGCGCTAGAGAGTGGGGGAAGAGATGTGTGCATGCCCAAGAGATAAAGTGATAGAGACCTATATTGGGGTCTGAACTTTAGAAGAGAGAGGGGTGTTAATGTGCTCGTGTGTTGGTGTTTGGGGGAGAGAACGACTTCTCTCTGTGTGGGGGGCAATGAGGGGGGGGTGGCTTCAGATAAAGAGTGAGGTGTCTCTATTTGAGGGACTTTAGCGTAATTGAGATATACATGGTCAATAGTGTGTGCACTCAAGGTTGATCAATTTGTTTCATAGTTTGGACTATCAGATAACGACACTTTTGAACATGCGTGATATACTTTGATGTACCAGAATTACAAACCTAAGATTGGAATTTTGGAATTCGACTCCATCATTAGCTTTTGTTATTCATTTAAACGGAGGTACATTTTTAAGCCGGGATTTCATGATTTCAAATTCATATATCAAACCTAGAGATATACAAATACGGGCATGTTCAAACTTTATAATCATCCACTTTATTCATACACATAAACATTTTTGCTTTTGTCATCATATTTAGGATAAACACATTTGGAATTTCATTTGAATTGGACCACATGATGGTATTTGCTTGTAGTATCTCAATGATCCATATTTGAATTGAATGGACAATCTAAATTTCGAGTTGGAGACATTGATTTTCAAAACTTGCACTTTTTTCCATGCAAAACAAACAAATTCTCGGCCATGATATCATAGTCGGTCGTACAAGAGCAGAATATAATTTCAGGCGCCAAAAGCTTTCAAACTTCCCGCTCACATCGAAATATCTCGCGCCCGAAAGTTTAGCCTTGTGATATTCCTGTTTTATCCCTGCCACATGAACGGAAAAGGGCTGCTTTGGTAACTCCATTGTTTTCCCCTCTTTGCCCCCAACATTCTTCCCCGGATCCCCTCCCCTTCCCCTCCCCGACCCCCCCAACCATGGCAAGCCGCCGAATCTAGTCCTTCGCCGCAGCGGTGGACCTCACACCCCGACGGATCTACCTTCCGCACCTTGGAACCCCCAACTGCCAACACACCACTTCACCGGAGCCGCTTCAGCGACTAGCTTGTACACCGCTCTAGATCTCCTTGACCGCCATCATGGTCCACCGCACCGGATCTACTTAACCAGCGCCCTCATCCACCACAGTGTAGACCCTTCACTGACTCCCTCGTCCGTCCCTTCGCTGGCCCTTCATACAAGCCCTCGTCCGCCACAACAGACGCGCCTCACTGAAAGCACTGTACAACACGCCCGCCGGAGCCTTCGTCCACTACACCGGACCCGCTCCATGGATGCCATATTCAACTCCACCGGCCCTGCTTTACCGATGCCACAGCCTCATCAGGTTATTTCGATCTGTACTCCTTCGGGTTTTCTCTTCATCGTGCACTGTTCACTTACCACAGATGAGCTTTCTTATATGTTGACAGGCGCCGCAACCGTAGCACCGGAGCCGCTTTAGCGACAGCGATAACCGGCCCAAACTCAACCGCAACATGAGCACCATCGACGATCCTTAGCTATCAAGTATGCCAACGATACCCATACACCGCCGAGAATCAGGTACTATTATCCAACGGCTGGTGCCGACGTTCACTTTCTTAGCTTAAGCATCGCACCTTTTAATTTCTTCAGGGCATCATTCAGTTTTTCATGGACGCGTTATTCTGCTTGCACCTGTAGGGCCATACTTCTGGCAGTGAACATGTTACATGTGCTAAATTACATACCAGTGCACATATAGTTAATATGCTTTAGTTTTGTCCTAAGTATTACTGTACTTCCTAGATATCACTGCCTACTATTTTACTTCTTGCATGTTATATTTATGATAATGGTGTTGTTCTGATGCCACCTGTTGGTTCCATCAGACTGCTTCATGTTCTCTATGCTTAATTACACATCAGCAAACTAGCATGTGGTTCCGCTGGTTTTTGTTTGTTTTACCCTACATTTTCTGATGCTAGCTATTACATCACTGATACGAGCCTCTATTCATTAATTTTGTGTGTGTTCTTGATCTTCCCAAGTTGCATGACTAATTTTATTCATCTATTAATTATGGAGCTGTCAACCCCATCAAGAAAAATATTTTTTCTTTTGGGGATGGCACCTCGAACAAGCATAAAAATAGAAGGAAACAGATATATTGTCGTGTATGCACACACCCTTCTTTCATTAGTTTAGATGAACCATTGATGATCAATTCGAACCAGTGCATGCGATTAAAATTAATTTTACCTAAATAGAGGGTGCAGAATAAACTACAACTAGTAGATTTGCAACCACGGGATGCTGATGATATCTTCAAGGAACATTGCAACAACAGCGAGGATTCACAGCAACATATGGTAAGCTAGTGTGTTTTAGTACATGTGAAATGTAATGCGTGTGGGCTGCTTTCTTGGCTTGTGCCCTCAACCTGTAATCCTACAGAATAACAGATAGTTCAGTTGTCTGCTTTGTTGTATTCTTGATTCGAATGCTTGTTTGTTACTTGTTACGCTATACCTGAGTTGACCAATATGTCAGCAGTGCCTGCTGTACTATCATAAAGAAATGCATGCCCAGTTCATTTGAGTCCTTAACTTTTCCTCTGAACTTCATCACAAGATTGTCTTTGTAGTTTACATGAGCCCCCACTATTAAGTGCTTTCTCAGATTATTTCAACTGCTTAGATGCCTTGGCAACTTAAATATAGCGGTGGTACACTCCCATTCAACTAGGGATGTCAACCGGGTCCCGTTTAATCCCGATTACAGTCCACTAGTGGTATGATAGTTCAAAAGAGTTTTTGTTTTTTGAGGAAAATGAACCAGGGAGCTAGCAAAAACTAACTAGATGGGACTGGTGGATGTCATTTATTTTCCACTTACACCCCTAGTTTCATCTTACCATTTTAATTTCTTTTCGGTTGATGCTGCTTTGAACCATTTAAATATAGCTTGCCATGCTCGGCAATAATTCGTATGTCGTTTACCATGTAAGCTTACTGCCTGGATCGTGTGATAATTATCTCTTACTTATGTCAAGCGGAAACCTTTCAGGATGCCGTTCACACTAGGACACAATGTACAACCCCAGAATCTATTTGTGGAAGCAGTGCGCCATCCATGTTACCAGATGGTAGCAGTTCAAAGGCAACACCGCCGGAGAGCAGTCAGAGCACAGATATTATAGTTCTTGAGGCTCTACTAGAGGCAGAAAGAGATGGTGTGGCTGCCATGAATGAGGTAATCTCGATCTTGAAGCTGGAAATTATACAATTAGTTGCACTCATTATGTAAGCAACCCAAGAATTGGAGGAAGTAAGAATGTTGCATTTGAAGACAGAGGAGGTCCTGCTGCTTCTGCTATCTGAAGCCCAGGGAAATCCCAATTCTTCTTTAGATAGCAGTTGAAATTGTCATTAGATTATTGTACTTGCATGTTGTGTCATGTCTCTGAATGGATTATGTTGTAAGACCCCCTATGTTGTCCATGTGTTGTAATGATCCTAAATTTTAGGCAAGATAATCCTTGGTACTTGTATGATTGACATAAGGAGAATTGTTTTTCGTGTGAGCATATTGTATTGGATGAAATAACTGTATGACTCAAAGTGTCTCCAACCTACTGAATTCGAAGATCACGACATTTCTAAATCATAATCATATATAAAGTTGGAATAAATCTTTATTATGGTTTTGAAGAAATAAATAAAAAACATAGAATTACCTGTGGATATTCGTAATCGAATAAAAATTGGATTTGGATTTAGTTGCCAGGGCCCAGGGCAAACGTGAATGCTAATTCTCCCAAGTTTTGAACGAATCGGCTAAACATCCACTATCATTTGTGAGCTCCCCGAAGCAAGTGTTTGCGAGATGGAAATTACTGTCTACCCCTGACACTTGACATCCTTATCGACCGGATTTACACTGCTATCGATAGGGGTAGACTAGTAACTTCAATCACACGTGACACGACGGCCTCTGAGCCCATTCAGACACGGTGGGCGCCAAACTTGGGTGGCAAAACACATTTGATTCAAGCTCGTCCGAAAGACATGTGTCTCTCCCTCCATTTCCCCATTCATCCACGGTGGGCGGCAAAACAAACTCTCCTCGTCCGAAATCGATGTAGGCTAATATTTTAAATAGGGGCAGATGTGTAACTTCCCTCAGACGTGACACAACCACCCTACCTGTCAACCCCATTCATACACCGTGGGCGCCAACCGTGGGCGGCAAAACACCCTCTCCTCGCCCGAAATCATCACCGGCAAATATTTGGGAGATGCGAGATTATCGTCCTATCCCCAACCAACGTGATGTCTGAAATTTTAAACGGGGGATAAGTTCGTAACTTTCCCACATTTCAAACAAGCGCGTCCCAAAGTTTGAGACCCCCCCTCCATTTCCCCATTCATACACCATCGGTGCCATGACAACCTCCCCACTGCGGCCAGCCTCCTCCGTCCGCCACCCCATCCTCCACCTTGCCGGAGCCGCTACCCCTACCCCATCATCCACTGCAAGAGATGGACGTCTCTCATCCATGGCGCCGGACCAAGATCCTTTCATCGTGTCGTCTCGCTTCATCGGCGCCGTCGTCCACTTTGCCATTGCCGCTCCTACGACCGCCTCGTCCACGGCAACATGATTTATCCCCCAACCCGGCCGTTTGCCATCTAAAGTCTTCTTCCTCGCTGCCGACAACCATCGCACCCGCAGCACCCTCAATGTATCAGCAGGGGCCTACACGGAGTCACAAGAGAGGTGGTACTCTTCCATATGTGCTTAAGTTATTGATCTCACCCGGAAAATAGATCTTAAATTCTTTACTGTACTTTTCTTCTCCATACAAAATCATAGTGGCTAGTTGAATGCAAACATTGGTTGCAAAGTAGCTTTGTCCTGTTTGCACCTTCAGATCCGCCATGTCACGGTCACTATACTCGTAAAGCTTATGGTTTCCCCCCTTTATATTCACTAGCATCATCGTAGGTGCTTCACTGCTTCGTGTCATGCCAGCACTGTTCCTCAAGAGCTCAACCCATCAAGCGAAACAACATGCCACTCATAATTCCAAAGTTTACGTGTTGAAATACGAATATGATATGATGCTCATATTACTAAAACAGAGAACGTTTAATTGGTCACCTAATGTTCCTATATTCGTTTTGAAAAGCATGTGCGCAACCCACTGGTCCATCTAGTTCCATTTTCCTGATTTTACTCTTGATGCTTAGGGTTTCCCCCTTTTATCTACTCTCCTACGATCTGCGTAGGTGCTTTCTGTCATACTAGCATTACTCCACCCTTCAAGCTAAAAACACAACACTCAAAATTCCAAAGCTTAGTTGTTCAAATATGATTTGATATGATATTGATATTAGTTAATAGACACATTTAATTGGTTAGCTAAAGGTCCCACTTGTGTTTCCAAATGCACGTCGCGACATATAGAGAGGCAGCAGAATTGCATTTCTTTGTCACTTGTTGACTGTACTTTCTTATCCATACCAAATCTTAGTTGTTATTTCAAAGCAAATATCGGTTTCTAACTACCCTTTGCGCGGTTTGCAGCTTCAGATCTGCCATCCCACTGCCACGGTCAACACTATACTCATCATGCTTACGGTTTCCCCATTTTATGATGACCATGATCAGCCTACGTGGTTCGTGTCTTAATAGCACTGCTCCACCCATCGAGCTAAACAAGCTTAGTTGTACAAATTCAAATCGGATATTATGCTGATATTAGTAAAACTGAGAGATGTTTAATTGGTCAGCTAAATGTTCCTACTTTAGTTTCGAAATGCATGTGAGCCACATATGGAGAGACCAGAAGGAATAGTATTTCTCTATGCGCTCTGGTTCATCATGGATGGCCAACCGACATTATATAGAATGACTTGTAATATCTTCAATCTACTTGCTCTTCTACTCTTCTGCTCTTCTTTAAGATGATCCTCCTCTCTTGCGGTCGACTGGTCAGGTCGAGTTATTCTCCCTTAGTAGATTTTGAATATGTCAGGTCAGGTCGACTTGTTCTTCTTTACTATATGTTGAAGTTGTCATCTGCGAAGTATCATCACTTCTGGAGCTCTCATATTTTGAGTAGTAAGCCACATTATATTAATGCACACACCAAATTACAGCATGCATGGCACCTCTTAGAAGAATTGCAGAGATAGCAAAAAGGGGTTTACAGGGAGGAAGTACTGGATTAGAATCACTTCTGCATTACAAAGATAATCTCACTTGTTTTTATGTTTTCATGCATGTCCGGTATTGAACATTATCAAAATGAATATGAGAATGGGCGCACGAGAGGAATATTTCAGAACAATCCACTGGCTAACAAACTTGGCATGATGGAGAATGGCCTATCTTATTCACCCATCAAGGTGCATGCTCTAACTTGGCAAGGTTGTATTGGTCGCACATATTTTGCATCTGACCTCTTGCATTACTTCTACTTTGTTACACCATCTTCTTAGTTTAAGCATCATATATGAGTATATGCCATACCTATCCATTTTATGTACCTATTCCATGTGTCGTCATACTATGTTTTTCCAGCCAAATGTTGTTCTTTCGTAATAGATGTCCAAAAGGAAGAGGGTGATTGCAGATCCTCAAGGAGTACAAACTAGGTATTTGGAAAAGGTAGTCATACCTGTTAAATCAGATAGATCAGCAGCCACAGAAAACACAGGCCCAACTGTAACAGACTTTACCCCTACTCAAGTGGCCAAACCCCTATTAGAACTGCTGACAGCCCAGCGTTAGTTGAACTCCTAAATTTCTGCATGTGCCTTACCTTCTCTCTTGTATGAAAGCTAATTTCAGATGAATCTCCTTGCTCAAAGGATCATAGGATCTCACGACAAATACTGGGCTTTGCATTGCTCTTGTCAGTACCTCTTGCTCTTTGTCAGCATAATTACACTCATTGTTGTTTGATTATGTAGCATCACTGTAAATGTTCGCTTCTTTATCCTCCCTTTTCTTGAAATTATAAGATCTATATTTACTCTAAGGAAAATGTAGAATTAACACAATGGTTATGAAGTTTTGGATTTCTCATGTAAGTACCTGTTGTCATGTACTCCCTCTGTATTGAATTAATTGTTGATCAATTGGACGTATTTAGAACTTAATAATGCTAGATACATCCATTTGAGCGACAAGTAATAAAGGACGGTGGTGGTATTACTGTGCATGCATCGCGAGATAGTTGATTGTCTAGCATTACTCTGCATCTTATCCGCCCTACCCTCCACTTTCTCCAAATTATCATATCTACATTTACTCTTACCAAAATGTTGAATAAAGCCAATGCCACTGCACACATTGATGTCTGCATTCCTCTTGTCAGTACCTTTTGCCTTGTAATGCTGTACTTAATTAATTGCTATTTGATTATGTATCATCAGTCTGCACCTGAGCTTCATTATCCTCTATTTCTTCCAATATTATTTGATTTATATTTACTCTTTGCAAAATGTTGAATAATGGCAACGCTTATAAAGTATTGTCTTTGGGGAATTTATTGAATTATCTTTCCATCAACATGGAGAAGGGCTTTGTCCAGCCCGTGTTAACATTAATGTAAGTTCATCCTTCTCAAGCCTTCAAACTTTGTTCTAGTATATATTTGGATAGGCAGCATTTCCTCCACTTCTTTTTATATCTGATTGGATGTTTGCAACAACTACCAATTTTTAATTGTAGTTGTAAAAACATGTTCCTTATGCAGAATAGATCCATTTATTTGCTTATATAATTGTGAAACCTATTACATGTCTCCTTGTTTCTCTTTCATAGTTGTATCTCTTATGCCAGGCGGAACTTTAGGAAAGATAGTGAGCCAAACCATCTTGAGGATAGCGAGATGACCCCAAGGTCTTGTCTTGATGAAGACAGTGAGTTGAAGCTACTCACCAGCAGGTGTGAGACAACCTCTGTGCAGTCGCTGCCTCAATCAGTTCGACTTCTTCAGTCTCAACTTAAAGCGGAAAGGCTTGCTTCAGCTCAGCTCCGACTTGAAGTCAAAGATGTAATGAAGATGTCAGGGGACTGCCTTGTGCACTATGGTGCCATATAGCTAGGGATGAAGCATCTATCGTTGACACAACTGAGGTCTCATCAGCTTGTTCGGCTGCTTGCGGGGCCCGAGCTTCCCAGGTCTAGTGCCTTCTGAAGTGCTCTCAGTTTTGTATATTCTTTTGTCGACACGTTTATATGCACTAGCGGCGACCTTTGATGCCCAGTCTATGTAATCCACAGTCATGTTGCGCTTTATTATCACCGGTAGCTAACTTTGATTCCCAGTGGATGTAATACGCCGTAATTTCTTTGTTGTATAGTCTAGGTTTATTCTTTGGTCGGTATGCTGTAATTTAGGCCGGAATGTTCAGTGGATCTCAGTGTTGTCGGTCTTTAGGCCGGCCCGTTACTCATATGGGCCAAACTGTGGGCCTATAATCATCTTGATCCATTAGCAGGTCTAAACCTATAGTAGTGACACTGGCATTCCTACGGGCCGTAGAAACAATGGGCCTTCTACAGTCTGTAGAAACAATGGGCCTTCTATGGGCCATACCATCGATGGGCCTTAGACGCGTCGTATGATCGATTAGCGAAACATGGGCCAAAAACAGACCGCATTATGGCCGTAAACGGGCTAGAGTTGGAGTCTTCCATTCATGGGCCGACCATAACGGGCCGTCGTTAATAGTTCATATTTGATGATGCCATCAAAACGGCCTAACTTATTAATGGGCCACAAACGGGCCGACTATAACCACCGGCTGAATTTGGCCCACAAGCAGAAAATGGCAGTAACAGGCCGTTAGTAACCGAATGCTAGAAATGAGCCCTAGAATAAATGGGCCCTGAGAAGGCCGAAAGGTAACATGGGCTGCAAACGGCCCAATGGATTAATGGGCCGTTAATGGGTATAAAGTGATACGCTGTTCAGTACGGGCCAGTTTCACCACGGGGCGTTAATGGGCCAAGAGTTACAAAGGGCCTCATATGGGCCGAAAGACGTCATGGGCCATACATGGGCCGGAACTTAAAATGGGTTGGAATCATATTGGATGGCCTAGATGACGCTACTGGGCCTAATTCGGATAGGTCGTAACGGGCCTTGGTTAGCGGGCTGTAAATGGGCTATATGCGAACATGCCGTTAACAGGCTTTCCGTGGGTCGGCCCGCCACCTTTTGACCAAGTCATATGGGCCAACCTTTTCACTAGAATGGGCCTCTGTTTGGCTGTGCCACGTGTCGACGTATCATAGGCGCCTTCGGTCCAATGAGTGGATGATATCTGTCCCAATGGTGAGACGACATGTGTTTCCTCCAGCCAATGATGATTTTACACATGGAAAATCCCCATTGGTTGGGGCTGTTAGCGGGTTATCGGATCCAAAACCGGACCCGATAGCTTAACGATGTTCCGTTACGATGGATGCCACGTGTCGGTCACCCTTGGCGAAAGCACTTCTGTGATGCGCGATTTATCGTCATGGAAGTGGACACTTCCGTGATGATAATTTTGGTAATGTCATGTAACACTTCTAAGACAACACAGGTATGACTATCTTGATTCTATCATAAAACTGTCATGGATGTACATGCATGACAGAAAACGTGACCTACTGTGACAAACACGTATCATCACGGAACTGTATTTTTTTGTAGTGTTGCCGCCCAAACTATGGTGATGGGCATGGATGGGCCGGATTTCTTGGTCAACAGGAATGAGGTTCCTAGCGCCAAGTTGGGAGTCTTCTTCAACGAGCTGATCGACAAGTTGAGGGTGCACGAGGAGGGGAGAGCCAAGCGCTTTGATGTCGAGTCTCGGAGGCTTTCCCACAACGCCCTCCTCATGGTCTTGAGCAATATCGCCTTTCGCCATCCGGATCTCGATCTTGATGAAAGGTTCAGTAAGCCGCCAACGGGTACCGAAGTCCCAGCTGCCAAGGAGAAGGCTGCCGCTTGGGCCGCCAAGGTCCTCCGCGTCCCAAAGGCTTGATGGAGCAGTCAGACCAAGTGGCGAGCCATTGTTTTTCTCGTGTTATCCTGTAATAAGACATGACATATGCTTGGTGTTTAGGTGTCGTACTATTTATGCTTGCGTGGAGCTAAGGCCCTCTGTAGGACTTTAAATGCGCGTTTATCCCTTTGAGCTTATACGCTTGTGTTCGTACTATTAGTCCCTATATATGTTCTGGATGCTTGTCGGTATCATACTAATGCAATTTTCATAAGGGTCTGGCCCTTAGCATTCATCTTGGCATGGATGTGTCCCGGCAAGTTTTTCCTAGGTAGCTCTATACGCAGCCTTTCGTTCTGTGAGCATGGCTCAAGACAGAACGATGGTGTGGACAAAGAAACTAGCCAAGGTTCCATCACCTAAGGGTTTTCATAGTATGAACACCTACCAAAGTTAAGGGATAAACAGTCACAAAAATCTAAGATGCATCAACAAGAAATGATGGTGTGTACTTAGCTTTTGTTTCTGCTACTTTTCATCCTTACGGGCCGTGTGCGTCAGGTGTGCCCGCAATTTCCGGAAGGAGGGGAACCAAATGTATGATTGTTCGGTTCCCAGAAGGGGCCAATACACACTGTGTGTGTTTGGCGGGCGATGGGATATGGTGCCGGGATTCTGTTGTTCCCTCTCCCTTCCCCCACTCCTTTTGAGGAGCCTAGCGACAGCTGTCGCATGGACCACGCAAATGCAGACGACCTTGTTGGAGCGCGCTTGCTGAGGCATCGACCAATGGATTCATACTAGTGCTCCACTCAGGATTTCCCAACACGGGGTCAAAGCTGAACCGAGTACCACGCGGTAGTCATCGACAGTGGTGATGCCAAGGTCAAAGCGGCTTGGCTGCTAATGAAGGGGAGCTACAGAAAAGAGGAACCTCGCGCCCGCGTGCCTTGTCCCTTTTTTGGACGGTTGGACGGCGCCTGAGCAACGACCATCCTGCATGGGTCACCGGGAGGAGCAAATTCCCGTCGGCACGATCTCCACCGTAGCTGCGACCACATTGGAACATGGTAATGGATGAGGCGGGCAAGGGGGCGGCCCCACTTGGTCTTCATATCTCCGGTGGCGCTACCGATGCCAAAAGCTTCAGCTAGACTACCATAGATATGGCACGCTGCTCACGCTTTCAGGTTCACGCAAGTGACCCCCCTATCTGGCATGCCAAAGATGTCGCGGGAAACCATGGCCACCTATGGGACCAAAGCCCCCTTGCTGGTTCGGCGGGGGGTGGCATGTTGCACAAAGAGCAGAGGAGCGTGAGGCAGCACGGCAGGGATCACACAGGCAATTTTTACCCAGGTTTGGGCCACCGTGAGGCATAAAACCCTACTCTTGCTTTGGCTGATTGATGGTGGAAAATGGTGGTGGACGGATCTCGTCTGCCCGGCAGGGTCGCCTCAGGGCTAAACGGCTACGTGCGTATGAAAGATGAGGGGATAGACTTGCTAATCCAGTGTCCAACCCTTTCTAAGGTTGCCTTGGACCTCCTTTTATAGGTTAAGGGGTCACCAAAGTGGCAAATCAGTCATTATGCACTGATAAGATAGCAAACAGTGCTATCATACCTAACTCTGCAGGCTGACAGAGCGCATTAAATGTGCCGCTCGATGTCACATCATCGCTTGCCCCGCAAGCCTTCCCAGGCAGTTTTGCCAGCTTCACGCCTGCTTGCTTGACACATCATAGGACGGGTGTCGTCTTTAGGTATTTCCTGTAGAAGCAGGCCGCCATGTGGCAGATGACTACCACTTAGTTACTTTGCGGCTTGACACCGCACTGATGGACGATGTGCGTCGTGGTGAAGTGGTTTAGCAAGGTGGCTGCGTCTCTGTGAGCCCGGCATGCCAGGGCGTCTTGGGGGTCGTCTTCCAGGGGTAACCTGTCCTTGCCGGGCATCGCCTTCCCGTCAAGGGAGGCTTTTCTCTTGGTGGTTTCTGACTTCTCTAGCTTGGTCTTGGTCCTCTTGATTTGCATGTTGGCCTCTTGAAGATTCTAGTCTCTTGTATCTTGATCTTGCACTCGTGCATGTGTCTTCACTGTCGGTGCACGAGTCAGGGGAAAATATTTGCTCCTGTTTGTTTTCCCTGACACTGCGCACACGTGCGTAGAGAGAAAAGCACAAACCATAGTGCATCGCTCGGCCCCGACCATCCACCATAACCGAGAATTCCCCGATATTTTCCTCACCCTCGCTTCTAGCATGATTTTTTTTGTCATGGACGACTCAAAGAATGTCATGCAGGTGCGTCTCTGGCCCGCCCAAGATAAAAGACCATTTTATGTCAAGATTTTTTTTCATGGAAGTAGGAGCCCACCACATCTATGATGATACATGTTTTTGTCACAATTATCATCATAGAAGTGTCATAACATTGATAGAAAAAGTTTTCATTCAGGCCATAATGTCACAGATGTGTCCTTTTTGTAGTGTTTGAAGAGGTCTGCAGCTGCCATTTGGCTGGTTAAGGCCACATGGGCATGCTATTCTTGGTTGGTTCATTTACATAGCCCCGCCGGTTTCCAAGCCCGAAGTGCGCTGTTGCTCGGTCAAGCCGATCCCGACGATTCCATTGTTTTGGCTCCTCTACAGCCCAGGGAATTTTTAGTGCAAATTTATGGACAATGCCCCTTCCAGGGTAGGTGCACGAGGAGCCTATACCCCTATTTTGGGTGAGGGAATGCTTGTCCAGGGTCAGCTGGCGTGGCCTGCGTATGCTTCGATGAGCCTGGGGTGCGCGTGCCCGCACAGGATGCCTCCTTGGATGCCTGCACCTTGGCTGCGAAAGCTGCAGTCCGCTCCTCTGTTTGAAGACATCGTTCGGTGCCATTAACTGTAATGACACTATTTGGTCTTGGCTTTTTTAGCTTTAAGTAAGAATAATGCGGGAGTGTATTGAAGCGAGCAAATGCAGTGCACTCTAGAAGCGTGTGGTATCCACTACGAAAGGGAACAATTTGAAATATTAACTCCTCGCTCCTGAATTTCTTGGATGACCCAAAGAGTACCTCCAGTGTCACAGTTCACGTGTAATAGGCTTCGACGCCTGGTAGACACCTTTAAAGATAGTGGTGCTGGGCTTGATCCGGTATGAGTCGGTGCACATCTTTCTGACCATATTGGCGTAGATTAAATTGAGGCTGCTACCTCCATCCATGAGGATGCACATCAGATGGAAGCCATCGACGATCGGGCCCCGGACCAGTGCAACAGAACCGCCCTTCCTGATGTTGGTCGGATGGTCATGCTTGTCAAATGTGATCGGGTAATACGACCACAGATTGACTTCACGGTAATGGGCTCCAATGCATAAATATCCCGAATATCTCGTTTCCTCTCCTTCTTGGGAATGTGGGTGACTTAGGTCATGTTTACGTCCTTCATCTCATGCAAAAAGTGCATTTGGCCTCCATTATTGGGCAGCCGAGGATCGTCCTCATCTTCACTGCGAGGCTGGACCTTACTATTCCCCTTTGTCGCCATTTTGTTAGACTAGTTGAAGACCCAGCAATTCATATTAGTGTGGTTTGTAGGTTTGTCCGACGTACCGTGGATTTGGCAGGACCTGCCTAGGATCTTGTCTAGCTAGCTAGGTCCGTCTTTGTTCCCTTTAAAGGGTTTCCTCATCTGTCCAGATCTAGGTACGTTGAACCGTGCATTGCCTGGGACATCCTCTGTATCGCTCCCGCCGTTTCTATGCCTATGCTTATTTTTATTGTGCTCGGGCTTCACATTAGCGTCGCAAATCTCCAAGCAGGTACCCACCTCACCATTGTCCTGTCCCGCGCAAAAGCGCGTCATGAGTGAGGTGAGGGCCGCCATGGTCCTCGGCTTATCCTAACCGAGCTGTCGGGTGAGCCATTCATCTAGGAAGCTATTCTTAAATTTTGCGATGGCATCGGTCATACATCTCCGTCGCATCTACTTTTCCTAACAATTTTGCTCTGGTTTTGGACTCTAATTTGCACGCTTGAATGAAACTAACTCGGACTGACACTGTTTTCAGTAGAACTACCATGGTGTTGTTTTTGTGCAGAAATAAAAGTTCTCAGAATTGGACAAAACATTTTGTAGAATTATTTTGGAATAAATAAAAAATACTGGAGCCAAGACCCAGTGGAGGGGCACCCAAGTTCCCTACTAGGCACCAGGCCGCACCGCCTCCCTCTAGTGGACCCTGGTGGCTAGTGGGGCCCACGAGGCTCCATTGACCCTAATTCCAACTCTATAAAATCTTTTTTCGGAGAAAAAATAGCAGAGAAAGTTCCATCACATTTTACGATACAGAGTCGCTGCCACCTCCCGTTCTTCATTGGGAGGCCAGATCTGGAGTCCATTCGGGGCTCTAGAGAGGGGAATCTTCTGTCTTCATCATCATCAACAACAATCCATCACCAATTCCATTATGCTCACTACCGGCAGTGAGAAATTCCTTCGTAGGCTTGCTTGACAGCGATGGGTTGGATGAGTTCCATCAGGTTATCGAGTTTGTTTTGTTAGGGCTTAATCCCTAGTATCCACTATGTTCTGAGATTGATATTGCTATGACTTTTCTATGCTTAATGCTTGTCACTAGGGCCCGAGTGCCATGATTTCAGATCCAAACCATTTATGTTTTCACCAATATACTTGTGTTCTTGATCCAATCTTGCAAGTTATATGCACCTATTACGTGTTATGATCTACATTACCTTGATGAATGGAAGCTAGTTCTGTGTCGCCGTGGTTATGACTGTTATATGATGAATATTATCCACCCTTATCACTGATCCAATGCCTACGAGATTTTCACATATTGATCTTTGCTAAGTTACTACTGTTGCTGCTACTATTACAATTGCTGCAAAATTATGGGAACCACTATTACCGTTACTACTATTGCTATCACTATCAAATTACCATACTACTGTGCTATTGATCACTTTACTGCAGATATTTAGTCTCCAGGTGTGGTTGAATTGCCAACTCAACTTATAATACTTGTAAATATCCTTTGGCTCCCCTTATGTCGAATCAGTAAATTTGGGTTGAATACTCTTCCCTCAAAAACTGTTGTGATCCCATATACTTTTGGGTTATCAAGACGTTTTTCTGGCGCCATTGCCGGGGAGCATAGCTATATTTGTTGAGTCACTTGGGATTTATGTCTGTTGATAACTATTAAGAATCTTAAGGATGAAAGGACCAAGATCGTTCCCTCTAAGACATGGGGAGCTAAGGAACTATTATCTAGCTCTGCACTTGATTCACCTTCTGTGTTGAGTAAGCTTGAAACACCACCCCATGTTATTAATCCTAATATCTCGCAAGTAATTGATGATGCTACTTCTATTATAAATGATGCTTATGATGATGCTAGTACCTTGCTTGATAAGGTTGTGCCACTATGTGAATTTCTTGATGAACAACTTGCTAAAGCTAAAGAAATTAAGAATGCTGAAACTGATGAGAATGTTGAAACTGATGAGATTATTGAAATTAAGAATTATGAAACACCTATTAGATCTAGCTCTCCTAGATATGATATGCCTGAAATACCTGAGGGTTATGTTATGGATGGAGAGGTAGCTAGGGACTTTCTTGCTTGGAAGGATTGAGATTATTAAGAAATTACTATGCAAGTTGAAAGAAAAATCTTTGAATGCTAGAATGAAATATGATCCTAAGTTTGCTACTTTGCCTATCTTTATTACTGATAAGGATTATGAATTCTCTATCGACCCAGAGTTGATTACTTTGGTTGAATCTGATCCTTTCCATGTCTATTGATAACCCACAAGTATACGGATCGCAACCGTTTTCGAGGGTAGAGTATTCAACCCAAATTTATTAATTTGACACAAGGGGAGCAAAAGAATATTCTCAAGTACTAATAGTTGAGTTGAATTCCACCGCACCTGAAAGACTTAATATCTACAACAAAGTATTTAGTAGCAAAGTAATATGGAAGTAACGGTGGCAAAAGTAACAGTATTGGTTTTGTAGTGATTGTAATAGTGGCAATAGAAAAGTAACTAAGCAAAGATCAATATATGAAAAGCTCGTAGACAATGGATCAATGGTGGAAAATTATGTCGGATGCGATTCCTCATGTAACAGTTATAAGATAGCGTGACACAGAACTAGCTCCAGTTCATCAATGTAATGTAGGCATGTATTCCAAATATAGTCATACGTGCTTATGGAAAAGAACTTGCATGACATCTTTTGTCCTACCCTCCCGTGCCAGCGGGGTCCTATTGGAAGCTAAGGGATATTAAGGCCTCCTTTTAATAGAGTACCGGACCAAAGCATTAACACTTAGTGAATACATGAACTCCTCAAACTACGGTCATCACCGGGAGTGGTCCCGATTATTGTCACTTTGGGGTTACCGAATCATAGCACATAGTAGGTGACTATTTACTTGCAAAATAGGATCAAGAACTCACATATATTGATCGAAGCATAATAGGTTCAGATATGAAATCATGGCACTCGGGCCCTAGTGACAAGCATTAAGCATAGAAAAGTCATAACAACATGAATCTTAGAACATAATGGATACTAGGGATCAAACCCTAACAAAACTAACTCGATTACATGATAAATCTCATCCAACCCATCACCGTCCAGCAAGCCTACGATGGAATTAATCATGCACGGCGGTGAGCATCATGAAATTGGTGATGGAGGAAGGTTAATGATGACGATGGCGACGGATTCACCTCTCCGGAGCCCCGAACGGACTCCAGATCGGCCCTCCCGAGAGAGATTAGGGATTGGCGGCGGTTCTGTATCGTAAAACGCGATGAATCCTTCTCTCTGATTTTTTTCTCCCCGAACGTGAATATATAGAGTTGGAGTTGAAGTCGGTGGAGCCTCAGGTGGCCCACGAGATAGGGGGGCACGCCCCAGGGGGTGTGCATAACACCCACCCTCGTGGATAGGGTATGGGCCCCCTGGTGTTGATTCTTTCGCCAGTATTTTTTATATATTCCAAAAGTATTCTACGTGAAGTTTCAGGTTATTCCGAGAACTTCTATTTCTGCACAAAAATAAGACCATGGCAATTCTGCTGAAAATAACGTCAGTCCGGGTTAGTTCCATTCAAATCATGCAAGTTAGAGTCCAAAACAAGGTCAAAAGTGTTTGGAAAAGTAGATACGATGGAGACGTATCAACTCCCCCAAGCTTAAACCTTTGCTTGTCCTCAAGCAATTCAGTTGACAAACTGAAAGTGATAAAGAAAAACTTTTACAAACTCTGTTTGATCTTATTGTTGTAAATATGTAAAGCCAGCATTCAAGTTTTAAGCAAAGATTATGAACTAACCATATTCACAATAACATTTAGATCTTATGTTTACTCATATCAATGTCATAATCAACTAGCGAGCAATAATAGTAAATCTCGGATGACAACACTTTCCCAAAACAATCATAATGTGATATAACAAGATGGTATCTCGCTAGCCTTTTCTGAGACCGCAAAACATAAATGTAGAGCACCTTTGAAGTTCAAGGACTGACTAAACATTGAAATTCATGGTAGAAGAGATCCAGTCACAGTCATACTCAATGTAAACTAATAGTAATACATGCAAATGACAGGGGTGCTCTCCAACTGGTGCTTTTTAATAGGAGGATGATGACTCAACATCAAAGTAAATAGATAGGCCCTTCTCTGAGGCAAACAAGGATTTGTAGAGGTGCCAGAGCTTGATTTTTAAATAGAGATAAATAATATTTTGAGTGGTGTACTTTCATTGTCAACATAACAACCGAGAGATCTCGATATCTTCCATGCTACACACACTATAGGCGGTTCCCGAACAGAATGGTAAAGTTTATACTCCCCTTACCACCAACAAACATCAATCCATGGCTTGTCCGAAACAATGGGTGCCTCCAACTAACAACAATCCTGGGGGAGTTTTGTTTGCAATTATTTTAATTTAAGCATGGGACTGGGCATCCCGGTTACCAGCCATTTTCTCGTGAATGAGGAGCGGAGTACACTCCTCTTGAGAATAACCCACCTAGCATGGAAGATATAGACATCCCTAGTTGATACATGAGCTATTCGAGCATAAAAACAGAATTTCATTTGAAGGTTTAGAGTTTCGCACATACAAATTTACATGGAACGGCAGGTAGATACCGCATATAGGAAGGTATGTTGGACTCATATGGAATAACTTTTGGAGTTTATGGAGGTGGATGCACAAGCAGTATTCCTGCTTAGTACAAGTGAAGGCTACAAAGAGACTGGGAAGTGACCAGCTAGAGAGCGACAACAGTCATGAACATGCATTAAAATTAATCAACACTGAGTGCAAGCACGAGTAGGATATAATTCACCATGAACATAAATATCGTGGATGCTATGTTGATTTTGTTTCAACTACATGCGTGAACATGTGCCAAGTCAAGACACTCGAATCATTCAAAGGAGGATACCACCCTATCATACCACATCACAACCATTTTAATAGCATGTTGGCACGCAATGTAAACCATTATAAACTCCTAGCAAATTAAGCATGGCATGATCAACTATAATCTCTAATTGTCATTGCAAACATGTTTCATTCATAATAGGCTGAATCAGGAACGATGAACTAATCATATTTACAAAAACAAGATAGGTCGAGCTCATACCAGCTTCTCTCATCTCAATTAGTCCATCACATATCGTCATTATTGCCTTTCACTTGCATGACCGAACGGTGTGCATAATAATAATAGTGCACATGCATTGGACTAAGCTGGAATCTGCAAGCATTCAATACACAGGAGAAGACAAGGTAATATGGGCTCTTGGTTAGATCAACAATAATGCATATGAGAGCCACTCAAAATTTGCATCATGGTCTTCTCCTCTCGACCCCCAAAGAAAAGAAAAGAAAAGAAAAGAAAAGAAACTATTTATACGGGAAAGCTCTCAACAAGCAAAAGAAGATCGAGAAATCTTTTTGGGTTTTCTTTTAATTACTACTACTACATGCATGGGAAGTAAACTAGCAAAAAGCTACAACTATTTTTTTGGTTTTTCTTTAGGTTTTTCAAACACACAAGAAGAATGTTGGAAAAGAAAATAAACTAGCATGGATATTACAATGAAAAAGTATGAGCACCGACAACGGGCATGAGTGTGTGAACATGAATGTAATGTAGGTGAGAAATACGTACTCCCCTAAGCTTAGGCTTTTGGCCTAAGTTGGTGTATGGCCATGGCTCAAAGCTGCCCTCTTCGGTGTATGGAGGAGTGTCCTCTGGGTGCCAGTGGTTGGCGATCTCCTCTGGATCCCACTGATAAACAGACTGTCGATAAGGATCAAGGGGTGGCTCCGGCTCAGGCTGTGGAGCTGGTGTGAGGCTCCAGTATGCATGAACGGCCTCCGGCAAAACGAGGTACATGCCCGGAAATATGTTAAACAAAGAGGGAACATGCAAGGTAATAATCTCATACTAGTTTTTTTCAAAAATCAATCTATACTTAAGCACCTTCTTCTTATCCTTAACAATAAAATCATGTGCTACCATACTCATATAATCTAGAAAAATAGGGGCAGCAACTTTTCCTCTTTCTAATAATGCCTAATAGGTATCCTAAAGTGTGCAGCAAGGCGTGAAGCAAAGATGCCTCCAGAGATGGGGCCCTTTGTACAGTTCAGATTTAACCATTTAGCAACAATAGCGCCTAGACTGAAAGTTCTATCACGAAACAAAGCATGGTGCAAAATATCAATATCAGGGGCACTGAGATTTCCACTGTTCCCGCGACCAATTAAGCATCTACTAGCAAATATTGCAAAATAACGCAGAACAGGAAAATGTATGCTAGTAATTCTTCCATCGGAAACTTTCCTCGTTTCCCCTATAGAAATTGTATCTATAAACCCCTCCACATCATTACGGTGTGGTTCCTCTATGCTGCCCTCAAAGGGTATCTTACATACCTGACAAAAATCATAAAGTGTCATCTCCTTAACCTCATCATATAAATGAAATTCCACTGAAGGTGGTGATTTCTTAGCATGAAAGTAAAAAATTTGCATGAAAATATTAGTGAGGAGGAGATACTGTTCGCACTGGTCGCGAAGGAAGTCGATGAGGCCTGCATTCTCAGCCAAATAATAAAAGTCATCATAAATTCCGGCTACTCTCAAGAACTCATCACAAGGCCATTCGCGCGGCCGAACCTCCACAGCGTGAGGGATATTATATTTGGGCTTCTTCTTCTCTTCACTTTGCTTATCCTTCGAGCTTCGACTCGAAGATCCCCTCAACAATATTTTCATAATTTTCTTTCTCTGAAAAATTTCTGAAATTTTAGTGACTCAAAATAGAAGTGAATCAAACTCAACAACATTGATAGCAACTACTCCCACAAGTGCCTAGAGACCATATCATGCATTAAAACTACTTTTGACCACATAAATTTGACATGCTAGCTCAAGAATAGGGTCACCTAAGCAGCAAAAATTTGCAATAAATAAAGCACTAGAACAAAAACTAATTGGACCATTGGAGGAGTCACATACCGAAGAACAATCCCCCAAAGCAGTTTTGTGAATGGACCTTTGAGCTAGGAGATCGAAATGGCAGCAAGATGAGCTAGAACTTGGGTTTGAGCTGGTGGAGGATTTTTTTCTGGAGGAAGACAAAGTGTGTGGGTGCAAGAATAAGTGGAGGGGGCCCATGTGGGGTCCACGAGGTAGGGGGCACGCCCCAGGGGGCGCCCAGGACCCTTGTGGCCAGGTGGTAAGGCCCCCTAGTGTGTTCTTGGTGCTGATGATTCTTAAATATGCTAAAAAAATCATATAAAATTTTCATGGCATTTGGAGAACTTTTATTTTCGGGTTTTTTTTATTGCAAGGGTAATTCAGAAAATAGACAGAAAATACTATTTTTGCTTTACTTAATCTAAATAAAAAAAAGTAAAAAGAGGGTACAGAGAGTTGTGCTTTCTAACTTCATCCATCTCATGCTCATCAAAAGGAATCCACTAACAAGGTTGATCAAGTCTTGTTAACAAACTCTTTCTAAATAACATGAAACCGGAGAATTTTCGAATAACACTAAGTTACCTCAATGAGGATATGCATGTCCCCAACAATAAGAATATCACATTTCTTCTTGACAGTAGGAAGAGGAAATTCAAAACCTCCAATAGTAATTGTTGGAATTTTTCCAATGGAATTAATACTGTGGACTTGAGGTTGGTTCCTCGGAAAGTGTAATGTATGCTCATTACCATTAACATGAAAAGTGACATTGCCTTTATTGCAATCAATAACAGCCCCTGTAGTATTCAAAAAGGGTTCTCTTTCTTTACCATGCTTCCTAGCAACGAAGTCTCTCTTATCATAAAGTTGATTCTTTGATTGTCGGTTATCAAGATCAACAGCATGTTCAATATCTACATCATTGTTATTGCTAGGTTGAGCATCAACATGAACATCATCATTAACATTATCACTAGGTTCATGTTCATTACCAGATCGTGTTTCAGCATCAGAAACAGAAATATCATTGGGATTCTTAGGTGAGTCAACAACAGGTTCACTAGAAGCATGCAAAGTCCTATCATTTTTCTTTTTCTTCTTTTTAGAAGAACTAGGTGCATCAACATTAGTTCTCTGAGAATCTTGCTCAACTCTCTTAGGGTGGCCCTCAGGATACAAAGGTTCCTGAGTCATTTTACCCCCTCTAGTCACAACTCTAACATCATTTTCATTTTTCTTATTATCTAATTCATTGAGCAAATCATTCTGAGCTTTAAGTACTTGTTCTACTTGGGTGGTAACCATAGATGCATATTTACTAATAAGCTTAAGTTCACCTTTAACTCTAGACATATAATCACTCAAGTGTTCAATCATATAAGCATTACATTTCAATTGTGTACCAACATAAGCATTGAAGTTTTCTTGTTTAACAATAAAATTATCAAACCCATCCAAGCATTGGCTAGCAGACTTATTACGAGGAATATCACCTTCATTAAATATATAGAGAGAATTTACCTTTACTACCTGTGTCGGGTTATCAAGACCATGTATTTCTTCAATAGGTGGTAAATTCTTAACATATTCAGCTTTAATACCCTTTTCTTTCATAGATTTCTTTGCCTCTTGCATATCTTCAAGACTGAGAAATAGAATATCCCTTTTCTTTGGAGTTGGCTTAGGAGTTGGTTCAGGAAGTGTCCAATCATTTTCATTACTCAACATATTATTCAATAGCAATTCATCTTGATCAACTGTTCTTTCCCTGAAAACACAACCAGCACAACTATCCAGGTGGTCTATGGAAGCATTAGTTAGTCCATTATAAAAGATATCAAGTATTTCATTTTTCTTGAGAGGATGATCAAGCAAAGCATTAAGTAATCGGAGAAGCCTCCCCCAAGCTTGTGGGAGACTCTCTTCTTCCATTTGCACAAAATTATATATTTCCCTTAAGGCAGCTTGTTTCTTATGAGAGGGGAAATATTTAGTAGAGAAGTAATAAATCATATCCTGGGGACTACGCACACAACCAGGATCAAGGGAATTAAACCATGTTTTAGCATCAACCTTTAATGAGAATGGAAATAACTTAAGGATATAGTACTAACGAATTTTCTCGTCATTAGTGAACAGGGTGGCTATATCATTCAATTTAGTAAGATGTGCCACAATAGTTTCAGATTCGTAGCCATAAAAAAGATCAGATTCAACCAAAGTAATTAACTCAGGATCGACAGAGAAATCATAATCCTTATCAGAAATACAGATAGGTGTAGTAGCAAAAGCAAGGTAATATTTCATTCTAGCATTTAAAGACTTTTCTTTCAGGTTAGCTAAGAGTTTCTTAAGATGATATCTATCATTGCAAGCTAAAAAGTCTCTAGCAGTTTCTTCATCCATAACATAACCCTCAGGCGCAACAGGCAATTCATATCTAGGGTGAGAATCTTCATCATCACTTTCATCTATATTATCAGTTTAAATAATTTCATTCTCTCTAACCCTAGCAAGTTGTTCATCAAGAAATTCACCTAATGGCACAGTATTATCAAGCATAGAAGTAGTTTCATCATAAGTATCATGCAAAGCAGAAGTGGCATCATCAATAACATACAACATATCAGAATAAATAGCAGGAGTGAGTGTCGCAAGTTTACTCAAAACAAAAGGTGAATCAAGTGCAGAGCTAGATG
>NC_057803.1:258542935-258571742 GCF_018294505.1 Triticum aestivum
ATAGTTGAGGGAAAAATCTTGGTTCTTTCATCTTTCAAGTTCCTCATAGTGATCAGCAGATATAAAACCCAAGTGACTCAAAGAATAGAGCTATGTTCCTCGGCAACGGCGCCAAAAAATAGTCTTGATAACCCACAAGTATAGGGGATCGCAACAGTTTTTGAGGGTAGAGTATTCAACCCAAATTTATTGATTCGACACAAGGGGAGCCATAGAATATTCTCAAGTATTAACAGTTGAGCTGTCAATTCAACCACACCTGAAATACTTAATATCTACAGCAAAGTATTTAGTAGCAAAGTAATATGGAAGTAACGGTAACGATGGCAAAAGTAACAGTATTAGTTTTTTAGTGATTGCAATAGTGGCAACGGAGAAGTAACTAAGCAAAGATCAATATATGAAAATCTCGTAGGCAATGGATCAGTGATGGATAATTATGTCGGATGCGATTCCTCATGTAACAGTTATAACATAGGGTGACACAGAACTAGCTCCAGTTCATCAATGTAATGTAGGCATGTATTTCGAATATAGTCATACGTGCTTATGGAAAAGAACTTGCATGACATCTTTTGTCCTACCCTCCCGTGGCAGCGGGGTCCTATTGAAAACTAAGGGATATTAAGGCCTCCTTTTAATAGAGTACCGGGCCAAAGCATTAACACTTAGTTAAAGCATGAACTCCTCAAACTACGGTCATCACCGGGAGTGGTCCCGATTATTGTCACTTTGGGGTTACCGGATCATAGCACATAGTAGGTGACTATTGACTTGCAAAATAGGATCAAGAACTCACATATATTCATGGAAACATAATAGGTTCAGATCTGAAATCATGGCACTCGGGCCCTAGTGATAAGCATTAAGCATAACAAAGTCATAGCAACATGAATCTCAGAACATAATGGATACTAGGGATCAAACCCTAACAAAACTAACTCGATTACATGATAAATCTCATCCAACCCATCATCGTCCAGCAAGCCTACAATGGAATTACTCACGCACGATGGTGAGCATCATGAAATTGGTGATGGAGGAAGGTTGATGATGACGTTGGCGATGGATTCCCCTCTCCGGAGCCCCGAACGGACTCCAGATCAGCCCTCCCGAGAGTGATTAGGGCTTGGCGGCGGCTCCGTATCATAAAACGCGATGAATCCTTCTCTCTAAATTTTTTTCTCCCTAAACGTGAATATATAGAGTTGGAGTTGAGGTCGATGGAGCCTCAGGGGGCCATGAGACAGGGGGTGTGCCCCCACCCTCGTGGACAAGGTGTAGGCCCCTGGTGTTGATTCTATCGCCAGTATTTTTTATATATTCCAGAAATATTCTGCGTGAAGTTTCAGGTCATTTCGAGAACTTTTATTTCTGCACACCATGGAAATTCTGCTGAAAAGAGCATCATTCTGGGTTAGTTCCATTCAAATCATGCAAGTTAGAGTCCAAAACAAGGTCAAAAGTGTTTGGAAAAGTAGATACGATGGAGACGTATGAGCTATAAAACTGAAACTGTTGTGGCACATCTTACTAAATTAAATGATATAGCCACCCTATTTGCTCATGAGGAAAAAATTGCTATTACTATATTCTTAAGTTATTTCCTTTCTCATTTAGGGGTGATGCTAAGATATGGTATAATGCTCTTGCTCCTGGTTGTGTGCATAGTATCCAGGATATGATTTATTACTTCCCTGAAAAATATTTTCCTGCTCATAAGAAACAAGCTACCTTATAGGAAATATTTAACTTTGTGCAAATTGAAGAAGAGAGTCTCCCACAAGCTTGAGGAAGGCTTCTTCAATTACTTAATGCTTTGCCTAATCATCCTCTTAAGGAAAATGAAATACTTGGTATCTTTTATAATGGACTAACCGATGCTTCTAGGGACCACCTAGATAGTTGTGTTGGTCGTATTTTCAGGGAACGAACTATTAAACTAGCTAAGAAAATATTGAATAATATATTGAAGAAACATGATGATTGGACACTTCCTAAACCACCACCTAAACCCACTCCAAAGAAGACGTGCATTTTATTTCACAGTCCTGAAGATATGCAAGAGGGAAAGAAATGTATGAAGGAAAAAGGTATTAAAGCTGAAGATGCTAAGAATTTACCACCTATTGAAGAAATACATGGTCTTGACCCACCACCATAAGTGGTAGAGATAAATTATCTTTTAAAGTTTGGTGAAGGTGACATCCCTTATAATAAACCTCCTAGTCAATCCTTATATGAATTTAACAATTACCTTATGAAGCAAGATCATTTCAATGCCTATGTTGTGAAACAATTAAAGCAAAATTCAGATATGATAGCTTGCTTGAGTGACTTGTTATTTGGAATCACTAATGATGTTAGAGGAGTAGGAAAACATGCTTCTATGGTCCAAACTTAGTTCGAACATGTTGCTAAATCTCAAAGTGAGTTACGCAATGAAATGAACAATAATATTGTCGTGGGAAACCATAGCCACCAATGGGACCAACAGTGTAACGACCCGAGACCGACGCTCTAGGTGCCTTCCATGTATTCCGAGTTTCATGTGCGATTTATTTGTTTGTTGCATTCTTCATAGCATCATTTGCATTGCATCATGTCCTCATGGCATCGTTTTGTAACCCAACTAAAACTCACTTAAATAAATGGCATAGATATTTGATCTACTTAAATCAAGGGAATTCACATGGTTGTTTCCCTTTATAACATATCCTTCCAATATTTTAGGGAGCTAATAAATATTCCACTATTTTAGAATCACCAATAAACACACTTGCTAAAAAAATTCATGCCCTTTCTACTTCAAGTTTGGTCTCCAAACTTTGCCCTAAATTCTTCCTCCATTTATCGGGGCTCCTCCTAAATTCTCAACATTTTTGGACATACCAATTACCTACTTCCTTCTCACACTCATTTTAATTAAATTCAAATGAGGTTGAATTCAACTTCATGGCCATGCTCACTTTCTATTTTCTTGGACCAAGCTCATTTTTGTGAGTCCGGGAAAATTATCCCCTTTCCCAAATTCTTTCTCTAACCTTTTATTTTCTTCCCTTTTCTTTCTTTTTATTTTTCTGTTAGGAAGAGTAGAGAGAGAG
Source organism: Triticum aestivum (assembly GCF_018294505.1). Lineage (NCBI taxonomy): Eukaryota > Viridiplantae > Streptophyta > Magnoliopsida > Poales > Poaceae > Triticum > Triticum aestivum. Next base: position 258,546,040 of record NC_057803.1, read on the forward strand.
ATAGCTCAGCCCAGAGAGGCCGGCCCATTTCCTCTTGGAGGCCCAGCCGCCCCCTTATCTAACCCTAGCCCCCTTGAGCGATCCTCATCTCTCGATCCCTTCCTCCCTCCTGTGCGGCACCAGAGAGAGAGAAAGAACAGAAGTACCTCACACCCGAGCTCTCCTGCTCGCGAGCACCTCCATCCCCATGGGGCTGCGACCCTGTCGCTGCTCCCACCGATGACCTCCGTCGCCGGCTATGCCCTGCCTCCATCGCCGCATCCGATCCCCTGCTTCCCTCCTTCCCTTCCGCTCCTCATGCTCAACGTCGTCCACTACGTTCCTCTGCTCTGCCTCCCCTGCTTCCCTCCTTCCCTTCCGCTCCTCATGCTCAACGCCGGCCACTGCATTCCTCTGCTCTGCCTCCCCTGCTTCACGCCAAGGACGCCGCCGGCAACAGCATCACCACTGTCGCCGCGCGCCGCCAACCCCGCGCTGCGCCCTCGTCCCGGTCCCCTCCTACCCGTGCTCCTCATCTGACCCTGTTGTCAAGCCGCCGGCATCCCGCGCCTCTGTCGGCCTGGTCCGCCTCGCCGCTGCCTCCCCGCCAGGGCCCTCGCAAGCTTCCTCCATCGCCTTGCCTCGCCTCCCGGCATGCAGCAGCAACGTCCACCTCATACCCATGGCCACACCTCTGCACCATCGGCCTCTGACCTCGACGCCCGCCCTGGCCATCTTCTTCTGCTGCCTCGAGCAGCCCCTTCACGGCCAGCATGCACAAGATCTCCACCCTCCTTGCTGCCCCAGTGGCCTCGTCGCCCCCTCTTGTCGCTGCCAAGACGCGGCAAGCAGGAACGCCCATGGACGCCTTTGTGAATTTGGCCAAGTTTAACCACAGCTAAACGAGGGTTTTTTGCCTTGCTCATTTTGGATACGCCAAGTTCCTTGAAGATCCACCGATGCCTAGTATGACTACAGGATCGAAACCCAAGTTCCACGGCGACCTTGTACCGCTACCGTCACAAGAACCGAGATCGGCAAGTCCAAAGACCCCAAGTATCACGACATTGACGACCCTCAAGTTCGACTACACAGAACCGTCAAGTAACTCTACAAACGTGTACCACTACTGTCGCCAATACCGCGAGTACCTCTACCGACCCGACCATCGGAGCGTGTACGACTACCGTTGCGAAAACCCGTGAACCATAAACGTCAAGTTCCACTACCGGCATGAGAACCACTACCGTCAACCCCCGAAGGACTTGGATTCGTCAAGTTCCCCTCCGAACCGGGAACCACTACTTCCACTACCATCGAAGTCGATCCGCTCCAAAAACGCACGCTTCAAAGGTATAACCATCGAGACGACGCCATGAGTGAATGCATGTGTGTTGAATGAGATGCATGTGTTTGCACCGTGCCCAGCTTGTTCATCGCACGTCGTCACTCGTTTCCTTGCCACCGTTATGTGGGACACCCGGTTACCGAGATCACCCCACCATCCTTGCATAACACGCTCCCGTCACACTTCTGTTGCACCAATATCTCAACGAGTCGTCGGAACCGGAGTCTTGCTATGGCACCATTTTCGTTGTCGTTGCCGTGGTACCCCTTTCATTCCGCCATGGTGACCAAATGCTTTATAACATGCTGATGTCAACATTTTCATAATTTGCATAAAACTTGTACATGTCATCCACATCATGATAACAATATTTAAAATGTTTAAAATTGTTGTTTGCATTAAATTCAAAATATACATATGAGGGTTTTCTGGAATTGTTGTTTGTTATTCCGGCCTCATTTAAACTTGCCTAGATAGGTAGTTTTATTATGCTTCACCTCTTGCCATGTTTAACAACATTTAATATTGTTGAGTACATAAATGAAAGTTAACTAAATAAATGAATGTGGTGATTCATCAATATGCAACTCGTTGCATATTGAGCTCCACTTAATTTTTAGTATTGTTTGTTTCACTTTGCTATGCCATGCCTATTTAAACCGGACATGCATCATACTTGGTTGTGCATCATGCCATGTTTATGCTTGTTGTTTACCGTGTTGTTTGCTTCTTTCCGGTTGTGCTTCTTCTCGATAGTACCGGTTATGTTGTGATTGTGGGGATCCGTTCGACTACGTTGGTTCGTCTACTTCATGGATTTGATCTTCTTCCAAGCGCGATTTCAGGCAAGATGATCGTTACCCTAGATACCACTATTATCTTTGCTTTGCTAGTTTTCTCGATGCTATCGCTATGTCGCGCTACCTACCACTTGTTTATCAAGCCGCCTAAATTGCCATGACAGCCTCTAACCTTTTTCCACCATCCTAGCAAACCGTTGTTTGGTTGTGTTACCGCTTTGCTCAGCCCCTCTTATAGCGTTGCTAGTTGCAGGTTGTTCCATGTTGGGACATGGATATTATGGGATATCACAATATCTCTTTACTTAATTAATGCATATATATACTTGGTAAAGGGTGGAAGGCTTAGCCTTTTGCTTGGTGTTTTGTTCCACTCTTGCCACCTTAGTTTCTGTCATACCGGTGTTATGTTCCTTGATTTTGTGTTCCTAACTTGGTTGGGGTTTATGGGCCTCTGTTGATAATTCGCTTTGAATAAAACTCCTCTAGCAAGACCCAACATTGGTTTTACCATTTTCCCAACATAATAACTAAACATGATAATAAACTTGATGCATAGGGAGTTAGCACTACCCAAGGTTTGTTATTCAACATAATACAAGGGGGACAGTGTTGATGGTGTTGGTCCCAAACGGGTAGACTGCGGGGCCACCACGGGGCAACTCGAGGTCTAGTTTTACTCATAGGTTGACCCATCCGGTCGTGGCCTACTATCAGCATGTCGGCACACCGGGATGTCTTGCTGGACTTGTTTTACCATTGTCTAAATGTCTTGTGTACCGGGATTCCGACCTTGACCGGGTTGTTCCGGGAAGAGGATTTTCCTCCGTTGATCATGAGAGCTTGTCATGGGCTAAGTTGGAACACCCCTGCAGGATTTAAACTTTCGAGAGTTGTGCTCATGGTTATGTGGCAGATGGGAATTTTTAATATCCGGTTGTAGAGAACTTGACACTGGATCCGAATTAAAATACACCAATCGCGTGCGTAACCGTGACCGTCTCTTTTCAAGTAATTTCGAGAAGAGGACACAGTGGGGTTATGTTTGAACGTAAGTAGTTCAGGATCACTTATTGATCTTTACTAGTTTGCGACCACTTGCGTAGTTTCTCATCTTACTCTTGTACTCATAAGTTAGCCACCATAGAATGCTTAGTGCTGCTGCAACCTCACCACTTATCCATTCCATACACATTAAGCTTTGCTAGTCTTGATAGCCATGTCAATGGGATTGTTGAGTCCTCGTGGCTCACAGTTTACTACAATAATAGGTGCAGGTACAGGTAATGAGATGGTCTAACGCGAGTGCGATGCTTGTTTATTTGGAGTTCTTCTGCTTCTTCTTATTCTCCTTCAATCAAGGGATAGGTTCCGGGTCAGGGAGCCTGGGATTAGCAGGGTGGATGTCGTTCTTATTTTTTGTTTGATTTCATCCATAGTCGGATCCTGCTCTTCTATATGATGATTGATATGTATTGATGTATTGTTGTATTCATGTTGTAGCTTGTGGCGGGTGTAAGCATTTATCTTGTATTCTCATCTATTCAGTACATGGTATGTTGTAATGATATCCACCTTGCTATGCGCTCGAAATGCGGTCGTGCTCCAATCATGAGTTCATCACGTGATTGGGATAGAATCGCATCTTGGGCGCTACAAGTTGGTATCAAAGCCTTACCCACCACAGGAGCCCCCTTGATTGATCGAACCACTGTCATTGTTGAGTCTAGAAAAAAACTATTTTCAGTCTAGTTATATATCGGAGAGTAGGAATTATTTTTACTCCTTATCCCCTTCGTCGCTTCGGTGAGGACTCCTGACATAGATGTTTTGACTTCACTCTCCTCTTTTTCACTCCAATTTTTCAAGGATCAGACGGGTATTGTGGAATCGGTCTGATATCATTGTGACAGGAATTTTGTCTTGGTGCCTCCTGACATTTAGGGGTTATGGCAGTGTCCCGGGGAGTTGAGCTCCAAGGTGTTTTTGTCACAGTGCTTATTGTATCAGTTCCGGAATACCACGGGACGCCGATATCGAAAACGCTTCTATACTCTTTGTGGTGAGAGTAGTTTGAAGACACCCAGTACTGGGGAGAGCGATCAGATGTATTGCCACAGCTAGTATATCAGATGTTTTCGAAGGTCTGAGGTACATGATTTCCGAGGTTTTCTTGGTTATGTGTTGACGGATGGATACAGTTGGAGTGTAGGATTTGTTAGTTGTGTGAGATATTTGTGCCTCCCTGTATCCCCAACACCAGATTGCATAACCAGAGAATTTCGGGAGTTGATAGGTGGGAATTCAAGTAGTTACCTAGGATATCTTTCCGACAGATTCATGATATGAGATTGGGGTTCGACGTCTAGTGGTCCGCCTGTCCACGGTTGGTTTTAAAGTGGTCTCGTTGTGTCTTAAAGAGTCCTTGGCTATGCTGACTTGGAGATGCTTCATATGTCATGTGCACTGCCTTGTACATGATGGTGTTGTACGATCGATCCCGTGCGGGCCCCACCATGAAAATTTCAGACGAAATTTCTAGGATATGTTTGTTTCGGCTTATTCCACAAGCCAATCCTTTGTTTTTTTTGAGTTGTGGTAATCGAGTTGCTTCAAAGTCAAGTATTGATTTCATACCTTTTCCAAAGCAGTGTTCTCATATTTCTATGGGGGTGCTAATCCTTCTTGTTTATCGAGATTGTCATGTCAATCCCTTTTTGACCGGTGCACTTGTCTTCAAGTTATTCCATTCAGGCGCTGTTGAGGAGCCTAAGGATTCGTTTGTTTCATCCGTCCCAAGTTGCATTTGTTTTTCCCACCCTCCCACCCTTTTCTTCAAGGACTCAAATTTCTTGATCAAGTATCATTTTATTTATGTGAAGCTTCATCATTCCTTACTCCCAAGTTTTCATCCAGCTATTCCTTCGTGAAGATGATAAGGAAGCTTCAAGTTCATCATTCTCCATTCTCATTTTCTTCTCCGGTGGATTCAATTCAACCTTCGGTGTTGATCATATCTCTTCCTCTTGTTTCACGGGGTTTTTTCCATGTTGGAATTTATTATCCAAGGCTCTCTTATTTATTCATCTCCCTCTATTTCTTCTTCGGAGTGTTGAAGACATCACAGAAGATTCATGATCCACTCGTTCCATTTTGTGGTTGTTATCTCATTCAAGCCATTTAATTCAACCGGTGCAGTCTCTCTTTAAAAATCATTCAATGGTGTATCTTTTGAGTGGGCCCTAACCCACAGGTCTTTTCCCAGGATCTTACCTCACTCTTCTAATTTTTTTGGAGTTATTCTCAAATTCTTTTCAAAATTGACGTAAGAATGAATTATCATCAGTCATATGTCTTTCTCTAATATCTTTCAAATTGTTTCATCCTTGGTTCAATATTTCTATTCTTCATTGTTCTGGAGTGCCTCAATAATTTTGGTGGTGTTTCTCATCATCATTCTCAACATCGTAGACCGAAGAAGAGTTTCTCTTAAATCTTGGCACGTTCTCATGAAGATTCGTGGTTATAGCTTCATGTCATCCTCATAATTGTTTTCGATTGTGAGAATTCTTTTCGTACCCATCCGAAACATTTCAGAAGAGTTATTCGTTCTCAGCTTTCAGCTCTCGTTCTCCAAACTTACCAGTGCATCGTCCAAGTATTCTCTAGTCAACTTGTCATCTCTTCATTCTCTTGTATCAAAATTCTCTCAAGTATCTTCGTTCTTTTTCTAATTCTTCCCGGCGATTCGTTCTCTTTTCTTTAATTGGTTTCAATTCTTACAGTGGTTCTTTCAAGATTCCTCTTCTCTTTATCATATCAATTCATTTGTTCTTTTCAAGTCCTACCGGTGGATCGTGATGTTGCTTGAAGCTACATCGGTATTTCCCCAAAGAGGAAGGGATGATGCAGCACATCGGCGGTAGGTATTTCCCTTAGATGTGAAACCAAGGTTATCAAACCAGTAGAAGAACCAAGCAACACAACGTAAACAACACATGCACACAAATAACAACTACTCGCAACCCGATGTGTAAAAGGGGTTGTCAATCCCTTTCGGGTAGCGACGCCCCAAGATGGGCAATCAGACGTGAGAGAGTTGTAAATATTGATAGATCAAACACTAAATAAAATAGATTGCAGCCAGGTATTTTTGGGTTTTTGGTTTAGTACATCTGAAAATAAATGCAAAGGAAAAATAGATCGCAAAGGCAAATAATATGAGAAAGAGACTCGGGGGCCGTTGGTTTCACTAGTGGCTTCTATCTAGAAAATAGAAAATGGTGGGTGAACAAATTACTGTTGGGCAATTGATCGAACTTCAAATACTCATGACAATATCCAGGCAATGATCATTACAGAGGCATCACGTCCAAGATTAGTAGACCGACTCCTTCCTGCATCTACTACTATTACTCCACACATCAACCGCTATCTAGCATGCATCTAGTGTATTAAGTTCATGGAGAAATGGAGTAATGCAATAAGAACGATGACATGATGTAGACAGGATCTATCTATGTAGAGATGGATCCCATCGTTTTATCCTTAGTAGCAACGATACATACGTGTCGGTTCCCATTCTATCACTGGGATCAAGCACCATAAGATTGAACCCACTACACAGCACCTCTTCCCATTGCAAGATAAATAGATCAAGTTGGCCAAACAAAACCCAAATATCAAAGAAGAAATAAGAGGCTATAAGCAATCATGCATAAAAGAGATCAAAGAAACTCAAATACTTTCATGGATATAAAAAGAGATAGATTTGATCATAAACTCAAAGTTCATCGGATCCCAACAAACACACCGCAAAAGAGTTACATCATATGGATCTCCAAGAGACCATTGTATTGAGAATCAAGAGAGAGAGAGAGGAAGCCATCAAGCTACTAACTACGGACCCGAAGGTCTACAAAGAACTACTCACGCATCATCGTAGAGGCACCAATGGAGGTGGTGAGCCCCATCCGAGGTGGTGTCTAGATTGGATCTGATGGTTCTGGACTCTGCGGTGGTTGGATGAATATTTCGTCGACTCCCCTAGGGTTTTGGGAATATTGGGGAATTTATAGAGCAAAGAGGCGGTCCAAGGGCACCCGAGGTGGGCACAACCCACCAGGGCGTGCCTGGGCATCCTGGCGCGCCCTGGTGGGTTGTGCTCCCCTCGGGGCACCCCTAGGCGCAGCCAGGGCCCATTATGTTCCTTCTGGTCCAAAAAAAATCTTAGTAAAGTTTCATTGCATTTGGACTCTGTTTCATATTGATTTTCTGTGACGTAAAAAACATGGAAAAAACACCAACTGGCACTTGGCTCTATGTCAATAGGTTAGTACCAATAAATGATATAAAATGACTATAAGATGATTATAAAACATCCAAGATTGATAATATAACAGCATGGAACAATCAAAAATTATAGATACGTCGGAGACGTATCAGCATCCCCAAGCTTAACTCCTACTCGTCCTCGAGTAGGTAAGTGATAAAAACAGAATTTTTGATGTGGAATGCTGCCTAACATGCCATATCATATTATTTTCTTTATAGCATGGACATTTGGACTTTTATATTGTTCAAAGCAATAGTCCAGTTTTGACATGATAATGTAAATACTCAAGCATATCAACAAGCAACCATGTCTTTCAAAATATCAACGCTAAAATAAGTTATCCCTAGCCCATCATGCTCAACCATTGATCCATTCATGAAGCACACTCGCATATTAGCTACACCCAATACTTAAGTACGATCATATTGCCTCCTAGTTGGTTCTTTTATAAGAGAAGATGGAGGCTCAAATTCAAAATAAAAATGCATAAAGTAAAAGAAAGGCCCTTCGCAGAGGGAAATAGGGATTTGTAGAGGTGACAGAGCTCAAAGCGAAAAACTTAGAGATAAAAACATTTTGGGAGGTGTATCCATCCCACCAACGAAAACGACTAAGAGTGCCCAACACTTTCCATGCCTAGATATATCATAGGCGGTTCCCAAACAGAAAATAGAGTTTATTCCTTTTTTCCACCATACTTTCACTTTCCATGGCTAGCCGTATCCATGGTTGCCCTCCATACCAACACTTTCCAAGGAATTTATTGTTTGACGACATAAAGTAAATTCATTTTTTCATTTCGGGACTGGGCATCCCTAATACCTTTGCCTTACTCTCATGCAATGACAAGTGAATAAACACTCATCGTGAGAATAACACATCTAGCATGGAAAATATTAGCCACCCCTCACCGCTCTGCGAGCGAAACAAACACACAAAAGAGAAGTTTATTTTTGAAAATTAGAGATGGCACATGCAAATTTGCTTATAATGGCACAAGAATACCGCATATAGGTAGATATAGTGGACTCATGTGGCAAAACTGGTTTAAAGGTTTTTGGATGCACAAGTAGTGGTCATACTTAGTGCAAAATGAAGGCTAGCACAAGATTGAGAAGCGACCAACCAATAAACGAATAATCTCATAAGTGAGCATTAAGCATAATTAACACCGAATAATGCACCACAAGTAGGACATAATTTCATTGAAGGACTATTGACTTTCATGCTTGCATAGGCAATCACAAACCTTAACACCAATATTCTTACTAAAGCATAATTACTCATCAAGATGACTCACATATCACATCATCATATCTCAAAAATATTACTAAGAATCAAGTTTATTTTATCCAATGATCTTCATGAAAGTTTTTATTATATCCTTCTTGGATATCTATCACTTAGGGACTAATTTTCATCTGTTGCTTTTCAAAAGCTCAAACAAATATAAGTGAAGATCATGAGCATAATATTTCTCTCCCTCAAATTAATTTAAGTGAAGCAAGAGAGAATTTATTGAACATTTTAGTAACTCTCAAATAAATCTAATTGAAGTAGGAGAGCATTTCTTCAAAATAGTAAAGCACACCGTGCTCAAAAGATATAAGTGAAGCACTAGAGCAAGTCCATAGCTCATAAAACATTTAAGTGAAGCAAAGAGAGCAATTCTAATAAGTCATGAAATAATTTTGGCTCTCTCAAATAGATGTGTCCAGAAAGGGATCAAGACTTAAAACATAAAATAAAACAAGCAAAGACTCATATCATACAAGACGCTCCTAGCAAAACACATAGTATGTGACGAATAAAAATATAGCTTCGAGTAAAATACCGATGGTCGTTAGAAGAAACAGGGGATGCCACTCGGGGGCATCCCCAAGCTTAGTTGGTTGCTCATTTTTGGATAATAGCTTGGGATTCCGAGGCATCCCCAAGCTTAGGCTCTTCTACTCCTTACTCCTTCATCCATCGTAAGATAACTCAAAACTTGAAAACTTCAATCACACAAAACTCAACAAAACCTTCGTGAGATCCGTTAGTATAATAAAATAATAAATCACTACTATAAGTGTTGTATCAAACCAATTCATATTTTGTTCTTGCATTATATCTAATGCATTCCAACTTTTCTATGGCAAAAGCTCATCAAATAAAACCATAGAGCCATCAAAATAAGCACACAACACAAAGAAAACAGAATCTGTCAAAACAGAATAGTCTCTAGAAATCTGACTATTTCGACTACTTCTGTAACTCCAACAATTCTGAAAATTTAAGACGGCCTGAGAAATTTGTATATTGATCTACTAAAAGTGGAATGGGTATTTTTTCTTTCTCTAGTAAAAAATGATAATTATTTTCGTGAGCGCAAAAGTTTCTGTTTTTTCAGCAAGACCAAACAACTATCACCCAAGAAGATCCTAAAGGATTTACTTGGCACAGACACTAATTAAAACATAAATAACACAATCATAATAGTAGCATAATTGTGCTAACACTCAAAAACAGGAAGCAAAAAGCAAAAATAAATTTTATTCATTGGGTTGCCTCCCAACAAGCGCTATAGGTTTACGCCCTTAGCTAGGAATAAAGCAATGATCTAAGTTTTGTCATCTTTGGTTCGGGATACATAAGATGCCCTCATGATTGATTCATATGGTGGCCTAATTCTGGTTCTAGGAAAGTGTTCCATGGCCTTCCTCAAAGGAAATTGGAACTTAATATTACCTTCTTTCATATCAATCATGGCACCAATAGTGCGTAAAAACGGTCTACCAGGAATAATTTGACAAGACAGATTGCAATCAATAGCAAGAACAATAAAATCTATGGGCACATAATTCCTATTTCCAAGAATAAGAACATAATTAATTTTCCCATAGGCTTTTTAATAGTAGAATCCGCCAAGTGCAAATTCAAAGAACACGATTCAAGATCGGTAAGACCAAGCACATCACATAAAGATTTTGGAATAGTAGAAACACTAGCACCCAAGTCACACAAAGAAAAACACTCATAATTTTTAATCTTGACTTTGATAGTAGGTTCCCATTCATCATGCAATTTTCTAGGAATTGAAACTTCTAATTCCAACTTTTCTTCAAAAGCTTTTATCATAGCATCAACAATATATCTAATAAAAGCTTTATTTTGTTCATAAGCATGGGGTGAATTTATCATGGATTGCAACAAGGAAATACAATCAATCAAAGAACAACTATCATAATTAATGTCTTTGTAATCCAAAAGAGTGAGCACATCAGTAGCTAATGTTTTGACCTCTTCAAACCCACTTCTATCAATTTTCTCAACACGATTTTCACCCTCCGAAGTATTGGGACGCCTTCTAGATAAAGTTGACTCTTCTCCAGTCCCTTTTTCATCAATATTAACTTTGCTAAACAAGGAATCAATTGAAGAAACACCAATAATTTTAAAATCTTCATCACTTTTGCGAAAGAAATCACTAGAAAACGCTTTTTCTAAAAATTCTCTTTTAGCTCTAAGCATAGTGGTTCTTTTCTTACTTTCATCCATAGAAACATAAAGAGCTTTAATTGATTCATAAACCTTAGGTACAAAAAATTTCATCTTGAGATTTTCCACGTCATGAGCAATTCTATCAACACTTCTAGACAAATCATCAATCTTAATCAACTTTTCTTCTATGGAAGTGTTGAAAACTTTTTGCGTATTGATAAATTCTTTAATATTATTCTCAAGATCAAAGGTGTTCCTATTATTATTATAAGATTGATTTCCATAGGAATTACCATAATTATTAGATGGGATTACTAGGAAATGGCCTAGGATTAAAATTACCTCTATAAGCATTGTTGTTGAAATTATTTCGAGAGATCAAATTCACATCTATGGCATCACTATTTTGCTCAATCAAAGTAGACAAAGAAATATCATTATAATCAATAGGAGCACTTCTACTAGCAACCAATTTCACAAGAGCATCAACTTTTTCACTCAAAGAAGAAATTTCTTGAACCGAATTAACCTTTTTACTGGTAGGATCTCTTTCGGTATGCCATTGCGAATAATTTGCCATAATATTATCAAGCAATTTGGTGGCTTCACCCAAAGTAATTTCCATAAAAGTACCACCCGCGGAGGAATCTAAAAGATTGCGAGAAACAAAATTCAACTCCGCATAATTTTTTTTTATGATCATCCAAAGAATTAACCCATGAGTTGGGCAATTCCTTAGCATCATTTTCATCCTTTCCCAAGATTGTGCAACATGCTCATGTTCAAGTTGCTTTAAATTCATGATCTGGGTTCTGAGGAAAATAATTTTGCGGGCGGAAAATACTTAGTGATAAAAGCATCTTTGCACTTATTCCAAGAATCGATACTATTGCGAGGCAAAGAAGAGAACCAAAATTTTGTAGAGTCACACAAAGAAAACAGAAATAATTTCATCTTCAGCACATCATTGTCCACATCTTTTTTCTTTTGCATATCGCATAATTCCACGAAGGTATTAAGATGGGATGCGTCATCCTCATTAGGAGTACCGGAAAATTGATCTTTCATAACAAGAATCAGCAAAGCAGTATTAATATCACAAATCTCCGCACTAGTGGCGGGAGGAGAAAGCAGAGTGCCAATAAAATCATTGTTGTTGGTATTTTAGAAATCACATAACTTGGTGTTCTCTTGAGACATGATGACCACACAACAAGAATGCACTCAAAAACAGATCCGGCAAGAAAACGGTGAACGAAAAAGAGAGGAGAATAAAACGGCAATTTTTTAGAAGTGGGGGAGAGGAAAATGAGAGGCAAATGGCAAATAATGTAAATTGCGAGGAGATGAGATTTGTGATTAGGAACCTCGTATATGTTGAAGATCCTCCCCGGCAATGGTGCCAGAAATTCCTTTTGATGTCGCTTGAAGCTACATCGGTATTTCCCCAAAGAGGAAGGGATGATGCAGCACAGCGGCGGGTAGGTATTTCCCTCAGATGTGAAACCCAGGTTATCGAACCATTAGGAGAACCAAGCAACACAACGTAAACATCACCTGCACAGAAATAACAACTACTCGCAACCCGACATGTAAAAGGGGTTGTCAATCCCTTTCGGGTAGCGGCGCCCCAAGATGGGCAAACGGACATGGGAGAGTTGTAAATATTGATGATCGAACTCCAAATAAAATAGATTGCAACAATGTATTTTTGGGTTTTTGGTTTAGTAGATCTGAAAATAAATGCAAAGGAAAATAGATCGCAAAGGCAAATAATATGAGAAAGAGACCCGGGGGCCGTAGGTTTCACTAGTGGCTTCTCTCAAGAAAAATAGCAAATGGTGGATGAACAAATTACTATTGGGCAATTGATAGAACTTAAAATACTCATGATGATATCCAGGAAATGATCATTACATAGGCATCACGTCCAAGATTAGTAGATCGACTCCTGCCTGCATCTACTACTAGTACTCCACACATCGACCTTTATGCAGCATGCATCTAGTGTATTAAGTTCATGGAGAAATGGAGTAATGCAATAAGAACGATGAAATGATGTAGACAATATCTATCTATGTAGAGATAGACCCCATCGTTTTATCCTTAGTAGCAACGATACATATGTGTCAGTTCCCCTTCTGTCACTGGGATCAAGCACTGTAAGATTGAACCCACTATAGAGCACCGCTTCCCATTGCAAGATAAATAGATCAAGTTGGCCAAACAAAACCCAAATATTGGAGAAGAAATACGAGGCTATAAGCAATCATGCATAAAAGAGATCAAAGAAACTCAAATACTTTCATGGATATAAAAAGAGATAGATCTGATCATAAACTCGAAGTTCACCGGATCCCAACAAACACACCGCAAAAGAGTTACATCATATGGATCTCCAAGAGACCATTGTATTGAGAATCAAGAGAGAGAGAGAGAGAGAGAGAGGGAGAGGAAGCCAGCTAGCTACTAATTATAGACCCGAAGGTCTACAAAGAAACTACTCACGCATCATCGGAGAGGCACCAAAGGAGGTGGTGAACCCCATCCGAGATGGTGTCTAGATTGGATCTGGTGGTTCTTGACTCTACGGCGGCTGGATGAATATTTCATCGACTCCTCTAGGGTTTTGAGAATATTGGGATATTTATAGAGCAAAGAGGCGGTCCGGGGGGCACCCGACGTGGGCACAACCCACCAGGGCGCGCCTGGGCCTCCTGGCGCGCCCTGGTGGGTTGTGCTCCCCTCGGGGCACCCCCCAGGCACAACCAGGGCCCATTACGTTCCTTCTGGTTCAAAAGAAATCTTCGTAAAGTTCCATGGCATTTGGACTCCGTTTGATATTGATTTTCTACAATGTAAAAAACATGGAAAAACAACAACTGGCACTTGGCACTATGTCAATAGGTTAGTACCAAAAATGATATAAAATGACTATAAAATGATTATTAAACATCCAAGATTGATAATATAACAGCATGGAAGAATCAGAAACTATAGATACGTTGGAGACGTATCAGTTCATTGAAGACCTTACCAAGTTTACGCTATATCTCTCCTTAATCCTTTCCAATGAGAATGAGTAGTATGCCAAATCCATTGTGGGTCATCAATTTAATTGATGAAGGATAAGCATAATGTAATTCTTATCCTTGTTTCATCGAGTAAATTCAATTCCTTATTCCGGAGGTTAATCAAAATACTCGGTTTCAATTGTTTCATCTTTCTTTTTCTGAAGTTCCAAGTTTTCTTGGTTATATCATCGCGAAGCTCCAACCAATCATTGCAAGGCTTCAATCTTGTTTGCTTCAACCTTCAATTCTTTTATGTTATCATTTCCTATCTGGAGTTCTTCATGGAGGCTCAACATGGTGGTTCATCAAGGATTTCTTTCGTTCCCAAAGTGTTCGTCAAGATTCTTGTTGTAGGAGTTCAAGCATTCTTCATCTTGCATTCCAAGTGAAATTCTATCTATCTTATCTTCTGAGGTGGCTTTATGTCATTCTTGACAATTTCCCTTTGTGATTCAAACGTTGTTGGGAATGACATACTTTAAGACCATCTTCTTCTCCTATTTCTGGAGATCCTTTCAACCAATCAATCTATTCGTTGGAGCTATCTTGGTCTAGATTTCACCTCAAGCTTTTCCAAAGTATTGTTGCTATTTTGGTGCTTAACAATGATCCAAGTTTTCTCCTATCCTCTCGGTGAAAGAAGTTTTCATCTCTCCGTTGATCTCAAGCAAGCAATTGTTTTTCGTTAGTGGCAGAATTCCACCTCAAGTTTTGAGATGTTCTCCATAAGCCCAAAACAAGCTTGTTCTTTTCATTGTGGATTTTCCAACTCCGTTCAATCCTTCTTTGCAAGGATGCTTTCCAAGTTCATTTGTGGCAGAAGTTGGCATTTTCTTCTCCGTTCTTTTCATTCCACTCTTTCATTTGTTTCAGAGGCATTGTGTTGTTGCTCTCGTCAAGTATCATCCCATCTTGTCAAGCTCATGCCCAAATCCTTCCATTTTCAACCGGAGTGTTATTCAAATTATTTCGTTCTTATTATTTGTCTATCTCAATTTAATCGGAGTGTTGCCAAAGCCTATATTATCCCTTTAGCCTCTTTGTTCTTGTCGTATTCCTTGTTCCTCTTGTCTAACGGAGTGTTTTCAACTTCATTCATCTCCGGTGTATTATTTCCTTCAAATTGTTTAACCTCTCAAGGTTCTTTGGTTTCGCTCATTTGTCAAAGAAGCAACTTATTTAACCTCTTCCTCTTCCCTTCCGTTTTCATCCCTAGATCTCGGGGCAAGGTATCTTGTAAGGGGAGGAGAGTTGTAACAACCCGAGGCCGACGCTCCAGACGCCTTCCATGTATTCTGAGTTTCACTATGCAATTTATTTGTTTGTTGCATTCTTCATAGCATCATTTTCATTGCATCATGTCATCATGGCATCGTTTTGTAACCCAACTAAAACTCACTTAAATAAATTGCATAGATCTTTGATCTACTTCAATCGAGGGAATTCACATGGTGGTTTCTCTTTATAACATATCCTCCCAATGTTTTACGGAGCTAATAAATACTCCACTATTTCGGAATCACCCATAAACACACTTGCAAAACAATTTCATGTCCTTTCTACTTCAAGTTTGGTCTCCAAACTTTGCCCTAAGTTCATTCTCCATTTATCAACGCTCCTCCTAAATTCTCAACATTTTTGGACATACCACTTACCTACTTCCTTCTCACACTCATTTGAATTAAATTCAAATGAGGTTGAAATCAACTTCACGGCCATGCTCACTTTCTATTTTCTTGGACCAAGCTCATTTTGTGAGTCTGGGAAAATTATTCCCATGCCCAAACTCTTTCTCTAACCTTTTCTTTTCTTCCATTTTATTTCTTTTTATTTTTGTGTTAGGAGGCGTAGAGAGAGAGAGAGAGAGATAGCTCAGCCTAGCGAGCCGGCCCATTTGCCCCTGGAGGCCCAGCCGCCCCTATCTAACCCAGCCCCCCTCGAGCGATCCCATCTCTTGATCCCTTCCTCCCTCTTGTGCGCCACCAAAATGAGAGAGAGAACAGCAGTGCCTCACACCCGAGCTCTCCTGCTCGCGAGCACCTCCATCCCCATCGGGCTGCGACCCCACCGCTGGTCCCACCAATGACCACCGTCACCGGCTATGCCCTGCCTCCATCACCTTATCTGATCCCCTGCTTCCCTCCTTCCCTTCCTCTCTTCATGCCCGACGCTGGCCACTTCGTTCCTCTGCTCCGCCTCCCCTTATTCAAGGCAATGACGTCGTCGGCAATGGCGTCGCGACCATCATCGCGCCGCCAACCCCACGTTGCGCCCCGGTCCTGGTGCCCTCCTGCCCGTGCTCCTCGTCTGACCATGCCGTCCAGCCACCGGCCTCCCGCGCCTCCATCGGCCTCGTCCTCCTCGCCGCTGCCTCCCCGCCAGGGCCCTCGCAAGCTTCCTCTATCGCCTTGCCTCGCCTCCCGGCATGCAACAGAAGTGTCCACCTCAGACCCATGGCCACACCTCTGCACCATCGGCCTTTGACCTCGATGCCTGCCCCGGCCACCTTGTTGCCCCACTGGCTTCATCGCCCCCTCTTATCGCTGGCAAGACGCGGCAACCAGGAACGCCCAAGGATGCCTTTGTGAATTCCGCCAAGTTCTAATACCGCTAAACGAGGGTTTTTTTCCTTGCTCATTTTGGATACGCCAAGTTCCTCGGAGATCCACCGATGCCTAGTATGACTACATGACCTAAACCCAAGTTCCACGACGACCTTGTACCACTACCGTCACAAGAACCAAGATCAGCAAGTCCGAAGACCCCAAGTACCATGACATTGACAACCCTCAAGTTCGACTACATGGAACCGTCAAGTAACTCTACAAATGTGTACCAATACTATCACCAATACGGCGAGTACCTCTACCGACCCCGACCATCGGAGCGTGTATGACTACCGTCAAGAAGACCCGTGGACCATAAATGTCAAGTTCCGCTACCGTCACGAGTACCACTACCATCGACCCCCGAAGGACTCAGATTCGTCAAGTTACCCTCTGAATCGGGAACCACTACTTCCGCTCCCATCGAAGTCGATCCACTCCGAGAACGCACGCTTCAAAGGTATAACCACCGAGACGACGTCGTGAACGAATGCATGTGTGTTGAATGAGATGCATGTGTTTGCACCGTGCCCGACTTGTTTGTCGCACGTCGTCACTCGTTTCCTTGCCACCATCATGTGGGACACCCGGTTACCGGGATCACCCCACCATCCTTACATGACACGCTCCCGTCACACTTCTGTTGCACCGATATCTCAACGAGTCGTCGGAACAGGAGTGTTGATGGGGCACCATTTCCGTTCTCATTGCCATGGCACCCCTTTCGTTCCGCCATGGTGACCAAATGCTTTATAACATGCGCATGTCAACATTTTCATAATTTGCATAAAACTTGTATATGTCATCCGCATCATGATAACAATATTTAAAATGTTTAAAATTGTTGTTTGCATTAAATTCAAAATATGCATATGAGGGCTTTTCAGAATTGTTGTTTGTTATTCCGGCCTCATTTAAACTTGCCTAGATAGGTAGTTTTATTATGCTTTGCCTCTTGCCATGTTTAACAACATTTAATATTGTTGGGTACATAAACGAGAGTTAACTAAATAAATGAATGTGGTGTTTCGTCAATATGCAACTCGTTTCATATTGAGCTCCACTTAATTTGTAGTATTGTTTGTTGCACTTTGCCATGCCATGCCTATTTAAACCGGACATGCATCATACTTGGTTGTGCATCATGCCATGTTTATGCTTGTTGGTTTACCGTGTTGTTTGCTTCTTTCCGGTTGTGCTTCTTCTCGACAGTCCTGGTTATGTTGCGATTGTGAGGATCCGTCTATGTTGGTTCGTCTACTTCATGGATTCAATCCTCTTCCTAGCAGGATTTCAGGCAAGATGATCGTTACCCTGGATACCACTACTATCTTTGCTTTGCTAGTTATCTCGATGCTATCGCTATGTCGTGCTACCAACCACTTGTTTATCAAGCCTCCTAAATTACAATGATAACCTCTAACCTTTTTCCACCATCCTAGCAAACCGTTGTTTGGCTATGTTACCGCTTTGCTCAACCCCTCTTATAGCATTGCTAGTTGCAGGTGCAGTTGCAGGTTGTTCCATGTTGGGACATGGATATTATGGGATATCACAATATATCTTACTTAATTAATGCATCTATATACTTGGTAAAGGGTGGAGGGCTTAGCCTTTTGCTTGGTGTTTTTATTCCACTCTTGTCGCCTTAGTTTCCGTCATACCGGTGTTATGTTCCTTGATTTTGCGTTCCTAAAATGGTTGGGGTTTATGGGGCCCCCTTGACATTTCATTTTGAATAAAACTCCTCCAGCAAGACCCAACATTGATTTTACCATTTGCCCAACATAATAACTAAACATGATAATAAACTTGACTTTAGCGCTACCCGAGGTTTGTTATTCAACATAATACATGGGGGCGGTGCTGATAGTGTTGGTCCCAAATGGGCAAAGTGCGGGGCCACCACGGGGCAACTCGAGGTCTGGTTTTACTCATAGGCTGACCCATCCGGTCGTGGCCTGAGACGATATACGCGCGGCTACTATCGAGGTGTCGGCACACCAGGTGGTCTTGCTGGACTAGTTTTACGATTGTCGAAATCTCTTGTAAACCAGGATTCTGAGCTTGATCGGGTTGTTCTGGGAGGAGGATTTTCCTCCGTTGGTCGTGAGAGCTTGTCATGGGCTATGTTGGGACACCCCTACAGGGTTTAAACTTTGAAGAGTCATGCTTGTGGTTGAAGAAAATATGCCCTAGAGGCAATAATAAAGTTGTTATTTATATTTCCTTATATCATGATAAATGTTTATTATTGATTCTAGAATTGTATTAACCGGAAACTTGATACATGTGTGAATACATAGACAAAATAAAGTGTCCTTAGTATGCCTCTACTTGACTAGCTCTTTAATCAAAGATGGTTAAGTTTCCTAACCATTGACATGTGTTGTCATTTGATGAACGGGATCACATCATTAGGAGAATGATGTGATGGACAAGACCCATCCGTTAGCTTAGCATAATGATCGTTAAGTTTTATTACTATTGCTTTCTTCATGACTTATACATATTCCTATGACCATGAGATTATGCAACTCCCGAATACCGGAGGAACACCTTGTGTGCTATGAAACATCACAACATAACTGGGTGATTATAAAGATGCTCTACAGGTGTCTCCGAAGGTGTTTGTTGGGTTGGCATAGATCAAGATTAGGATTTGTCACTCCGAGTATTGTAGAGGTATCTCTGGGCCCTCTCGGTAATGCACATCACTATAAGCCTTGCAAGCCATGTGACTAATGAGTTAGTTGAGGGATGATGCATTATAAAATGAGTAAAGAGACGTACCGGTAACGAGATTGAACTAGGTATGAGGATACTGACAATCGAATCTCAGGCAAGTAACATACCGATGACAAAGGGAATTACATATGTTGTCATTGCGGTTTGAGCGATAAAGATCTTCGTAGAATATGTAGGAACCAATATGAGCATCTAGGTTCCGCTATTGGTTATTGACCGGAGATGTCTCTCGGTCATGTCTACATAGTTCTTGAACCCGTAGGGTCAGCACGCTTAATGTTTGATGACAATTTGTATTATTAGTTATGTGTTTTGGTGACCGAAGTTTGTTTGGAGTCCCAGCTGAGATAACGGACATGATGAGGCGTCTCGAAATGGTCGAGAGGTAAAGATTGTTATATTGGAAGATGGTATTCGGACACCGGAATGGTTTCGAGTGGTTCGGGAGATGACAACTTCAACATATAGTAAAGAAGAACAAGTCGACCTGACCTGACAGATTCAAAATATACTAAGGGAGAATAACTCGACCTGACCAGTCGACCGCAAGAGAAGAGGATCATCTTAAAGAAGAGCAGAAGAGCAAGCAGATTGAAGATATTACAAGTCTTTCTATACAATGTCGGTTGGCCACCCTTGATGAACCAGAGCGCACAGAGAAATACTATTCCTTCCGGTCTCTCCATATGTGGCTCACATGCATTTCGAAACTAAAGTAGGAACATTTAGCTGACCAATTAAACTTCTCTCAGTTTTACTAATATCAGCATAATATCATATTTGAATTTGTACAACTAAGCTTGTTTAGCTCGATGGGTGGAGCAGTGCTATTACGACACGAACCACGTAGGCTGATCGTGGTCATCATAAAATGGGGAAACCGTAAGCATGATGAGTATAGTATTGACCGTGGCAGTGGGATGGCAGATCTGAAGCTGCAAACCGCGCAAAGGGTAGTTAGCAACCGATATTTTCTTTGAAATAACAACTAAGATTTGGTATGGACAAGAAAGTACAGTCAATCAGTGACAAAGAAATGCAATTCTGCTGTCTCTCTATATGTTGTGACATGCATTTGGAAACTCAAGTGGGACCTTTAGCTAACCAATTAAATGTGTCTGTTAACTAATATCAGCATCATATCACAATCATATTTGAACAACTAAGGTTTGGAATTTTGAGTGTTGTGTTGTTTAGCTTGAAGGGTGGAGTAATGCTAGTATGAAAGAAAGCACCTACGCAGATCATAGTAGAGTAGATAAAAGGGGAAAACCCTAAGCATCAAGAGTAAAATCGGGAAAGTGGAACTAGCTAGACCAGTGGGTGGCGCACATGCTTTTCGAAACGAATATAGGAACATTAGGTGACCAATTAAATGTTCTCTGTTTTAGTAATATGAGCATCATATCAGATTCGTATTTCAACACGTAGGCTTTGGAATTATGAGTGGCATGTTGTTTTGCTTGATGGGTTGAGGTCTTGACGAGCAGTGCTAGCACGACACGAAGCAGTGAAGCACCTACGATGATGGTAGTGAATATAAAGGGGGGAAACCATAAGCTTTACGAGTATAGTGACCGTGACATGGTGGATCTGAAGGTGCAAACCGGACAAAGCTACTTCGCAACCAATGTTTGCATTCAACTAGCCACTACGATTTGGTACGGACAAGAAAAGTACAGTAAACAATTTAAGATCTATTTTCCGGGTGAAATCAATAACTTAAGCACATATGGAAGAGTACCACCTCTCTTGCGACGTCGTGTAGGCCCCTGCTGATACGTTGAGGGTGCTGTGGGTGCGATGTCTATCGGTGGCAGGGAAGAAGACTTTAGATGGCAGACGGCCTGGTTGGGGGATAAATCCTGTTGTCGTGGACGAGGCGGATGTAGGAGCGGCAACGGCAAAGTGGACGATGGCGCCGATGAAGCGAGACAACGCGATGAAAGGATCCTTGTCCGGCGCCGTGGATGAGAGACGTCCATCTCTTGAAGTGGATGACGGGGTAGGGGTAGCGGCTCCGGCAAGGTGGAGGATGGGGTGGCGGACGGAGGAGGCTGGCCGCAGTGGGGAGGTTGTCATGGCACCGACTGTGTATGAATGGGGAAATGGAGGGGGAGGGGGATCTCAAACTTTGGGACGCGCTTGTCTGAAATGTGGGAAAGTTACGAACTTATCCCCCGTTTAAAATTTTGGACATCACGTGGTTGGGGATAGGACGGTAATCTCGCATCTCCCAAATATTTGCCAGTAACGATTTCGGGCGAGGAGAGGGTGTTTTGCCGCCCATGGTGTATGAACGGGGCTGACAGGTAGGACAATTGTGTCACGTCTGAGGGAAGTTACACATCTGCCCCTATTTAAAATATTAGCCTACATCGATTTCGGACGTGGAGAGTTTGTTTTGCCGCCCACCGTGGATGAATGGGGAAATGGAGGGAGAGACACATGTCTTTCGGACGAGCTTGAATCAAATGTGTTTTGCCGCCCACGTTTGGCGCTCACCGTGTCTGAATGGGCTCAGAGGCCGTTGTGTCACGTCTAATTGAAGTTACTAGTCTACCCCTATCGACAGCAGTGTAAATCAGGTCGATAAGGATGTCAAGTGTCAGGGGTAGACAGTAATTTCCATCTCGCAAACACTTGCTTCGGGTAGCCCACAAATGATAGTGGGTGTTTAGCCGCTTCGTTCAAAACTTGGGAGAATTAGCATTCATGCTTGCCCTGGGCCCTGACAACTAAATCCAAATCCAATTTTTATTCGATTACGAATATCCATAGGTAATTCTACATTTTGTTATTTATTTCTTCAAAACCACAACAAAGATTTATTCCACCTTTATATATGATTATGATTTATAAATGTCGTGATCTTCGAATTCAGTAGGTTGGATACACTTTGAGTCAAACAGTTATTTCATCCAATACAATATGCTCACACAAAAAATAGTTCACCTTATGTCAATCATACAAGTACTAAGGATTACCTCACCTAAAAAATTCGGATCATTACAACACATGGACAACATAGGGGGTCTTACAACATAATCCATTCAAAGACATGACACAACATGCAAGTACAATAATCTAATGACAATTTCAACTGCTATTTAAAGAAGAACTGGGATTACCCTGGGCTTCAGATAGCAGAAGCAGCAGGACCTCCTCCGTCTTCAAATGCAACATTCTTACTTCCTCCAATTCTTGGGTTGCTTGCATAATGCGTGCATCTAATTGCATAATTTCCAACTTCAAGATCGAGATTACCTCATTCATGGCAGCCACACCATCTCTTTCTGCCTCTAGTAGAGCCTCAAGAACTATAATATCTATGCTCAGACTCCTCTCCAGCTGTGTTGCCTCTGAATTGCTATCATCTGGTAACATGGATGGCACACTACTTCCACAAATAGATCCTGGGGTTGTACATTGTGTCCTAGTGTGAACGGAATCCTGAAAGGTTTCCGGTGGACATAAGTAAGAGATAGTTATCGCATGATCCAGGCAGTAAGCTTACATGGTAAATGACATACGAATTATTGCCGAGCATGGCAAGCTATATTTAAATGGTTCGAAGCAACATCAACCAAAAAGAAATTAAAATGGTAGGATGAAACTAGGGATGTAAGTGGCAAATAAACTACATCCGCCAGTCCCATCTAGTTAGTTTTTGCTAGCTCCCTGGTTCATTTTCCTCAAAAAACAAAAACTCTTTTGAACTATCATACCACTAGTGGACTTTAATCGGGATTAAACGGGACCAGTTGACATCCCTAGTTGAAAGGGAGTGTACCACCGCTATATTTAAGTTGCCAAGGCATCTAAGCAGTTGAAATAATCTGAGAAAGCACTTAACTGTGTGGCCTCATATAAGCTACAAAGACAGTCTTGTGATGAAGTTCAGAGGAAAAGTTAAGGACTCAAATGAACTAGGCATGCATTTCTTTACGATAGTACAGCAGGCACTGCTGACATATTGGCCAACTCAGGTATAGCATAACAAGTAACAAACAAGCATTCGAATCAAGCAATACAGCAAAGCAGACAACTGAACTATTTGTTATTTTGTAGGATTACAGGTTGAGGGCACAAGCCAAGAAAGCAGCCCACACGCATTACATTTCACATGTACTAAAACACACTGGCTTACCATATGTTGCTGTAAAGCCTCGCTGCTGTTGCAATGTTCTTTGAAGATATCGTCAGCATCCCGTGGTTGCAAATCTACTTGTTGTAGTTTATTCTGCACCCTCTATTTAGGTAAAATTAATTTTAATCGCATGCACTGGTTCGAATTGATCAATGGTTCATCTAAACTAATGAAAGAAGGGTGTGTGCATACAAGATAATATATCTGCTTCCCTCTATTTTTATGCTTGTTCGAGGTGCCAGCCCCAAAAGAACAAATATTTTGCTTGATGAGGTTGGCAGCTCCATAATTAATAGAAGCATCAAATTAGTCATGCAACTTGGGAAGATCAAGAACACACAAAAAAGTAATGAACAGAGGCCCGTTGCAGTGATGTAATAGCTAGCATCAGAAAATGTAGGGTAAAACGAACAAAAACCAGCGGAAACACATGCTAGTTTGCTGATGTGTAATTAAGTGTAGAGAACATGAAGCAGTATGATGGAACCAACAGGTGGCATCAGAACAACACCATTATCATAAATATAGCATGCAAGAAGAAAAATAGTAGGAAGTGATATCTAGGAAGTACAGTAATACTTAGGACAAAACTAAAGCATATTAACTATATGTGCACTGGTATGTAATTTAGCACATGTAACATGTTCAGTGCCATAAGTATGGCCCTACAGGTGCAAGCAGAATAACGTGTCTCATGAAAAACTGAATGATGCCCTGAGGAAATTCAAAGGTGCGGTGCTTATGCTAAGAAAGTGAACGTAGGCGCCGGCCATTGGATAATAGTACCTGAATCTCGGCGGCGTATGGGTATCATTGGCATACTTGATAGCTAAGGATCGTCAATGATGCTCGTGTTGCGGTTGAGTTTGGGCCGGGTGTCGCCGTCGTTGAAGCGGCTCCGGTGCTACGGTTGCGGCGCCTATCGACATACAAGAAAGCTCATCTGTGGTAAGTGAACAGTTGCACGATAAAGAGAAAAACCGAAGGAGTACAGATCAAAAAAACCTGATGAGACTGTGGTGTCGGTAAAGCAGGGCAGGTGGAGTTGAATATGGCGTCCGTGGAGCGGGTCCGGTGCAGTGGACGAAGGCTTCGGCGGGCGCGTTTTATAGTCCTTTCGGTGAGGCGGATCTGTTGTGGTGGACGAGGGCTTGTATGAAGGGCCAGCGAAGGGACGGACGAGGGAGTCGGTGAAGGGCCTACACTGTGGTGGACGAGGGCGCCGGTTAAGCAAATCCGGTGTGGTGGACCATGATGGCGGTCAAGGAGATTTGGAGCGGTGTACAAGCCAGTCGCTGAAGCGGCTCCGGTGAAGTGGTGAGTTGGCAGTTGGGGGTTCCAAGTTGCGGAAGGTAGATCCGTCGGGGTGTGAGGTCCATCGCTGCGACGGAGGACTAGATTTAGCGGCTTGCCGTGGTTGGGGGGTCGGGGAGGGGAAGGGGAGGGGCTCTGGGGAAGAATGTTGGGGCAAAGAGGGGAAAACAATGGAGTTACCAAAGCAGCCCTTTTCCGTTCATGTGGCAGGGGTAAAACAGGAATATCGCAGGGCTAAACTTTCGGGCGCGAGATATTTCGATGTGAGTGGGAAGTTTGAAAGCTTTTGGCGCCTGAAATTATATTCTGCTCTTGTACGGCCGACTATTATATCATGTCCGAGAATTTTTTTTGTTTTGCACGCAAAAAAAAGTGCAAGTTTTGAAGATCAATGTCTCCAACTCAAAACTTAGATTCCATTCAATTCAAATATGGATCATTGAGCTACTACAAGCAAATACCATCATATGGTCCAATTCAAATGAAATTCCAAATGTGTTTATCCTAAATATGATGACAAAAGCAAAAATGTGTATGTGTATGAATAAAGTGGATGATTATAAAGTTTGAACATGCCCGTATGTGTATATCTCTAGGTTTGATATATGAATTTGAAATCACGAAATCCCGGCTTAAAAATGTACCTCCGTTTAAATGAATTACAAAAGCTAATGATGGAGTCAAATTCCAAAATTCCAATCTTAGGTTTGTAATTCTGGTACATCAAAGTATATCACGCATGTTCAAAAGTATCGTTATCTCACAGTCCAAACTGTGAAACAAATTGATCAACCTTGAGTTCACACACTATTGACCATGTATAGCTCAATTACGCTAAAGTCCCTCAAATATAGACACCTCACTCT
>NC_057803.1:258572006-258589526 GCF_018294505.1 Triticum aestivum
GAGAGAAGTCGTTCTCTCCCCCCAAACACCAACACACGAGCACATTAACACCCCTGTCTCTTCTAAAGTCCGGACCCCAATATAGGTCTCTATCACTTTGTCTCTTGGGCATGCACACATCTCTTCCCCCACTCTCTAGCTAGGTCTCCCGGCACCTCTCTTTCCCAAGCACACACACTATGTAGAGTGTATCTTTCCCATACACACAAAACATCGTCCCCAAACATCTATCTCCCTAGTTATGTGGTTCTCGCACACTCACCTCACACACCACCCCCACTGCAAAACAAGCACACTTTGTCTCCTTGTGCACCACTTTCCTCTTTCTATCTCTCCCACATACAGACCCGTCCTAGCTCCTCCCTATATACATATATGTCGTGACTCTTTCCATAGCTCCCTAATGTATCATCGTTCTTGATCTCGCACATTGTTCTCTACACCATCTATTCTAGATCTCTCATGAAGTCCCTATCACACACACGATGACTCGCTTCCCTTGTGTCTCCGTACATAGGCCAATTTCAAACAACATCAACATTTTCTCCCTATCTATACGCCATTTATGGACACAAACGCCCCCTCTCTCGCCCCCTCTCTTCCTCTCTCTCTCTCTCTCTCTCTCTCTCTCCGTCCCTAGCTCTCGCTCTCTCTCTCTCTCGCTCGCTCACCCCTCTCCCACACACAATCGATGTCTCTTCCAAATAGTATGCTCCCCCCGCCCGCACCCATGCTATCCCACTACTACACATGTCACACCATTCCCCCTTCCCTTATACTAGGTTTACATAATTAGTGGTCTCTCTACTCCACATACACACACTCCCTCTTACACACAAACATGCGCAAAAACACCCATTAATCTGGATCCTCATCTCTCCCCATGTCTGCATGTGTATCTCGCACACTCACTCTCTAATTATGTATATGTGTCTCCATGTTACACAACACAAAGCCCCATGTACATGTCTCTCTCTATCCTCCACACACATAGACACAAAGAATCTGTTATCATTGCCTCAGTCTCTAGACATATCACTCTCTCTCTCTCTCTCTCTCTCTCTCTCTCTCTCTCTCGCAAACACGCTCAACAAGGGTTTCCCCGTGAATAACTTATCATCTATTCATCAACAGTCGTGGTAGTACGGCGAACACGAGACGTGAAAAAGAATAAATCTACACGTGCTTAGACCACCTAGTATGACTACTAGGACTAGAGCAAGCCAAAAAGCGCGCCGCCATCACCCCCTCCTTATCGGCGACGGGAAAACCTTTGTTTTACACAGTTGAGAAGTCATTGTGCTAAGGCCTCACATGCTGAGGCGTTGAATAGAATCTAGATGCTAGTTTACGGAAACAAGTATCGATAATACGCTTGTATCTCCATACTTATATTTCTTCTCTTATAAAAAACCGAGTTGGTGATGATGGTATGTGTGCCATCTTGCAATATAGACCGTCCGATCTATGTCTGACTGATGGAAAATAAACTAAAAGATACCCGCACCCCTCTCCATTTGCAGACAAGGCCTTCCATTGTTCATCCTTATCTCCAACAACATCATTGTTGAGCAATTAAGAAAGGAAACCTCTAGAACAAATTGGCCTGGTGGCCGCTGCCGACATCGTCAATCCCCATGCCTCCGCTCAGTCCGACCACCAATCACCACCACGCCCCACTCCTCTTCACATTATATCCTATTTCTCGAGATATCATTAGTTTTTACACATGGGATTACTCCCGCATGGGTCAATCACAACGAGTGTTTTTATAAAAAATGCATCTTGATGTTCGGTGCAATGAACGGATCTTGCTAGTACTCCTACAGAAGACTAAGTTGGCGATGATGGTGTGTATGCCATCTGTCGTTTGTGACCATTAGATCTACATCTAACGACTGTGAGGTAAGTTGTTGCCTTTTCTCAGAAACATCCCACTTGTCTACCAATTTGCAGAAAAACCCATAATTAGTATCTTAAAACCAACCACATCCCTCCCTAACCTCACCAAAACGGCCCAAGGAATATATTCTAATTGAAACATAATATATCTATAGTGATATATTTATATCAAAATTAGAGTGTTTTGTATCAAGTTTGTGAATAAGTATTACTCTAATTATGATTCGTTGCAACACAAATGAACATTGCTAGTATTTCCAACCATGCTATTTTTTCCCTAGTATTCCATAGTTTTGAGTTTTCCATCAAGATATTAGTCACTCATGGTTGATATTTACTTTCAATCATGTACACATATGCACTATGTAACTAGCCTTGCTTATTGGCTTCCAAAGCTTAACTTTCGCTCATACTTACAATATGTAGAGTATTTAACAAAAAAATACCACTTTCAACCAGCCCTAGGAAGAATCTATTGTAGAAAAAATAGCAAAAACATACCCAAAATTTCTTAATCCACGCCAAAAACTACTATCTATCGATTAGGTTAGTTTAAACCCATTTATGACAGGGTTGGCCCACATGTCCATGCTGACGAGGCAGCTTAAACCAACACATTCTGTTTGACCGTTGACACGAGGGACCCACATCTGACCTTCTATCCTGTTGTTCCCCCTCAAATCATTATTTTTTCCTGAACATTACTTCAAATAGTACTGATGTGTGTTTGTCGGTGGCGCCGGTGATGAGCGAGTTGGCCGCCGCTCCACCGGACAGGCTGGACGCCGCGCTGGCCTCCGCACGGGTTGGCAAGCTGGCCTGAGCATGACTCACAAGCGATCAAGCCGCCGCGCTGGCCTTAGCGCGGCGCGTGCGAGCAAGTCGTCGTGCCAATCTAGCTAGCAAACCTTGCAGACAAGCAGCTGGACAGAGCTATCTTGGATAGCTAACGGCCGTGAGTGCCGTACGGAGCTGGCGTCCGGGCTGCCGCAAGATGGGCTCCGCATCACCTTCTGCCGGCGGCGGTAGCTGCATCCCATGGCCGAGGATGACTAGGTGGACGGGCCGGAGGTAGGAGGTCACTCGGGGATTTTTGTGCAGACCGACATGTAGGTCCCACAAGTCATAACGCCCGGTCGAATAGAAGGCGTTGACTTAATGGGCGACATGGGCCCTGTTTGGATACTCTAAGTCAGAGGTTAGATTCTAACCCTGAACTAACTCCAACCAAAGTAGTGTTTGGATGGCAGGGTTAGATTGACAACAAATGTATCCAAACATGGCCATGGGTTGAAATGTGCCTACAACGGCACTTTGTAGAGCAGTCGTTTCTTGGTAGGGCTGGTTGGTAAGAGCATGTACAATGGTTGATAAGGTAGTCTTATCTTAAGTCTGCCACATATGAAAGTGGTAGTTGTTTCTTGGCATTATTAGTGGTTTCTTGCATTATTAGGGGTTTCTTGTAAGGAACAATGTTCTACTAGCGACAAAAGGCGATTCTAGGTTGCGTTGTACACCAACGACTACTACTAGTGGTTGCGGGAGTGTATACCTAGTTTTGTGGGTTCGATCCCGGCTGAACGCACGGCGGCCTTTTTTAAAATAGTAACTTTGATGCGAGCCAATATTTTACATGGGTAGTTTGAGTTTTGAAGTCAAACGGACGTGCGGCACCACAATCTGGGTGCACTGGATAGCCTAGCCACGTGAACGGGTTTTCCTTCCCAGCATCTCGTGGCTCACGTGCTCGCCCTAGCCGCACCTTGCTTGCAGCTTCCTCATCATCTAGTACTACCATATTTAAACTAGCGCCTCCAAATTAAGCCCAAGGAGCCGGAAAAGCCTGGTGGGGCATTGGGAACTGTGCAATATGGCTATGTACATAAAGTTCTCTACTACTACTCTGTAGCTTGTGGCATTGCACGCATGGACTTCACTCCATTATCAGCTCTACTATAAAAGAAATTCCTCTTGACGTGTTTTTCTTGAAATAGAGGCAAAAGCTTTGCTTCATCTCATTCATAAAGAAGGAACTACTAACAAAGTTCGACGAGATCCATTACACCTCCACAAATGGAAGCGAAAAGCCTAGTCTCACTGTATCAAATAACTCAAATATTCTGCCCCCGCAGTAACTGTCGCTGATAAACAGGCTGCTAGTGTGCGTGAGAGGAGCGGTTGAGTAGGCCAGCTAGGTGAGAGGAGCGGCTGAATAGAGCACCGAGAGTACACACTAGGCCACTACGCAGGTGTACTTTACCTGCATTGATAGTACATCGATGGTTCTAGAGAACAGTACGTAGTACCCTCCACTTCCAACCATAGCTCCTTGGCCCTGAGATTCAAGATTTCAAAACTGGTATACTATACTAGAAGTATAGTACACCACACCACTAGTTGAGAAATTAGTACTAGTACTACTATAGTACGAGTACGTAATCCTCCGTCACATAATGCAAGATGTTTTTTGACACTAGTTGGCGTGTACAAAAAATAGCAAAAACATACCCAAAATTTCTTAATCCACACCAAAAACTACTAGCTAGTGCCAAAACTTTCTTACTAGTGCTATTATTTACAGTATATTGCAATCCCATAACATCCCATAATGCTAGTACTAGTAGTAAATAATAGCCTCACCCCTTCGCTAAGGAATGATCTACAGTTGGAATGGACGAGGCCCTGCGGTTACTATGCTCTTCTCTCCTCCTCGCCAGTTCCCCTCCCCCCGAAGAGAAGGCGGTTCGTCGCTGCTCCCATGGATTCGCCAGGTGGTTCTCCTCCTCGTCGGGGCTGGGAGACCTTGGACAACGATTCTCTAGGAGAAATCGCACGCCACTCCAATGTCCTCACTGCCGCAAGACTTGGTGCTTCCTGCACCAACTTTTTCAAGACGGTGCTTAAAAAGGCTTGGGAAAAGGCCATGCTTGTTGGTCTTCCATGCGTCCTCGAGGAGAAGGTTCTTCTAGGGGACAATCCTTCGAACAGTCCACCTCTCCTTGGCCATGGTTGCATGTTGACTCCACTAGAGTTGCCGACGTTGAGAGGTAGTCGGATTTTGTCCGATGAGCAGGTCAGTAATGGAGTTTGATCATGTAGTACTTAGTTATTCCATTTCCATCCCGTAATTTCACCGTTGCCCACCGTCTTATATATAGGTCTGGGTCGGTGCCAAAAAAGATTGGCTTGCATACCTCTGGCCGGATCCCCCCATCATTTTGCACAACATCCACAGCAGTGCGGCCGTTCGGGTAGACCCCTTCTCCACCATTGGGATCGGCCTTCCGGACCGGCTGGGCTTGAATACATATGATGATGCCTACATGAGATTGAAGAAGATAGCAATTGCGGACCCGCCGACAAAGCGACGCGGCTACGACGATTACTATCTCATCATGGTGTTAGACATAAGGATTGCCATCAATGCAAGAGGCAGTAACGGCAGAGGCTGCCGCATGTTGGCGGTGGCAGATTTGTACCCCTACACGTTCGAAGATGCCGTGCGCCATCTAGGCCGCATCTTCGCGGTGACAAGCCAGGGGACTTGTTTCATCTGGTTGCCATCCTACGGTACGGGAGATTACAAGCGGAATGCACAAACCATTATTTGCATCCCTAACGGTACTCCATTATTTTGCAGGGACCAGTCATCCCGCGATCAAAATAAGATCGCCGATCCTGGATGTGGATTTGCATCCGCAATCCGGTCATACCTGGAACCTTGTAGCTGACTTTGGCATATTGGGATCAACTATCTGAGCAGTTGTTACCCAAGGTACCACTGATGTGCAACATGGTCACACAATCTACCATGATCGGACCGTCACCATCTACCCAGGTATTCCATTTTTTAACCCTCTCGCCTTCTCTTTCATTGTTGTACTAGTACTCTACTTACTTACTAGTAGGAGTACTTTTTACCTTGGAGTACTTTTTACCCATTAGCTGCCACCATTTTTGTTTTTCCATGTCTTACTATCTCATCCATGTAGCCAAGAGTGGCTATATATAATAAGCCGGTTATTTTACTTCCTCTATACCGAAGTAGTACTATTTGCTGCACAGTATTACTGACCGCCATATTTGAGCACACCATTATTATGCATGGACCTTGACTATGCCGCGTGTACCAGATGAACGGCGCCGAGTTCGACCCCCGTGATGCTATGTGGGTGCCGAGGAACACTCTTGGAGAGTACTCGCTTTTCATTGGGGACAGCTACCCCATTGTGAAGCGGATGCCACCTTCCGTGCACGACACGGAAGGCCTGCCATTCATGAAGCATGGTTGTGTATTCAGTGCGCACCGCCGGATGAACGACATGCTGGGGCACGCTATCCCTGATTTATGCCGCTTCACCTTGGATGAGTCTCCATCGTGTGGAACCGGACTAGAAAGCTGTGACAATGATTCCCATTGCCCACCGCTATGGATCATGCCATCCATGAAGAACGCCTAGCACTGGAACCTGGAGGAGGACATGTAGCCCATCTATAACGTGTAAGTGGAGTACGGTAAATTGTGAACGGTAGCGCTGTGAATATATGTAGACTAGTCATGCACAAATTTATCACATGAATTGGAGATAAACTTGTGTGGCATACTAGCATTTGTCCTTTAGAATTTATTACTAGTAAATGCGTTATGTGTACGTGCAACTTGTGTGGTTGTTGCACGGGCTCCAACACACTCTTTGAGAAAAAAAGGTGGCACGGCTTTGGATATACATGACGTGGCGGCATAATACAGTAGCATCGTTCTCTATAGTTGTAGTACGCTCCTACTAGGACGACAACTCCTATAAAACCTTGCGCTTGGCTCTTTGCCTCTTTGGGAGGTTCAACAGTTCATACTCGTGTGAACCTTGCACTTGGCTCTTCGCCTCTTCGGAAGGTCCAATAATGATGATACTACAGTACACATTACGCTTCTAGCAATCTGACACCGATTGAACTGATGCACTTCCACCGCGAGGGCGAGGGCGAGGGAGAGGGCGTTGTAGTCAAAACCCTCTCCTCGTCCTGTGAACCACCACGCGCGTGGGCGAGGGAGAGGCGTAGTAAGCAAGCTTCTCCTCGTTCGGCGAGTTGACGGGACACATCAAAGCAGTACTAGCACTAGTCCGTACTGCGTCCTTTCCGATTAATATGGCTTAATTTGAAACAAGAAAAATACACTGGCGGTCAATGTATGTAACAATACGCTCTTTATGGTCACTATATATAGTTTTGCGGTAATTATACGATCACTAGCTCGTCATA
The DNA here is from genome assembly GCF_018294505.1 of Triticum aestivum. Classification (NCBI taxonomy): domain Eukaryota; kingdom Viridiplantae; phylum Streptophyta; class Magnoliopsida; order Poales; family Poaceae; genus Triticum; species Triticum aestivum. Next base: position 258,579,171 of record NC_057803.1, read on the forward strand.
GAGCACCGTATTTCACCCTACTGACCAGCCACATAGTCAACGTGGCACTTTATCGACTGGTCAAATTGTCACCTGGTTTCTGGGTCCCGCCTGTCAGTTGGCAGAGCAAAGAAATCACCTAAAAAACAAAGAGTGTAGTACATCTACACTTGCAATGCATTTAGCCTTTAATCTAAATCGATATTGATTGACTAATGCACCAACTTCTGCTCTAGGTATAGGCTACATGTCTATCCTTAATTACAACATGCAACGACCTTCATTTAATCTTCTTCTCTCATTGGTCGCATGCGCACATAAGTCTGCTACTTTTGGGTGTTAATTATGCCCTGGTCAATGTGTAAATCTCTAAATGTACAGTCTTTCACGGACGTAGGGAGTAGGTTGAGCACTTGAGCATGAGTGTGTGTGTTGCGTCGTGTGTTGTGTGCCGCATGGGTGCGTGAGTGTTGCGTGTGTCCATGTGTACGTGTGAGTGTTGCATGCATGCATGCATGCATGGGTCTTACTCCCTCCCATTGACATGTTCATATTTCAAGCTTCCTCTGTTCCCTCCATATGGTGATACTCCCTCTGTTCCCAAATACCGAGTAAAATCCTCCCTCTGTTCCCAAATATGGAGTAAAATCCTCCCTCTGTTCCCAAATACAGAGTATTTGTCTTTCTAGAGATTTCAATAAGTGACTATGTACGGAGCAAAATGAGTGAAGTGAGCGTAGAGGCATATACCAAGTATATAGATGCATTAATTAAATAAGATATATTGTGATATCCCAACAAGTAAACATGTTCCAACAAGGAACAACATCTCCATGTTCCAATAAGGAACAAAACTTCAATCTTCACCTGCAACTAACAACGCTATAAGAGGGGCTGAGCAAAGCGGTAACATAGCCAATCAACAGTTTGCTAGGACAAGGTGGGTTAGAGGCTTGACATGGCAATTTGGGAGGCTTGAAAGCAAGTGGTAGGCATCATAGCATTGGCATAGCAAAAGAGCGAGCAAATCTAGCATAGCAAAGATAGTAGTGATTTCGAGGGTATGATCATCTTGCCTGAAATCCCGTAGGGAAGAAGAACGAGTCCATGAAGAAGACAAACGGACGTAGACGAACGGGTCCTCACAAACACGACGTGACCGGAACCAACCCGAAGAAGCAACACCAGAAAAGAGCAAACAACCTAGTAAACAACCACCACATAGACATGGCATGATGCGCAAACAAGAATGATGCATGTCCAGTTTAAAGAGGGCATGACATGGCAAAATGCACAAACAAAACTACAAGTTAAATGGAGCCCAATATGCATCAGGATGCATATTGGCGGAACACCACATCAATAATTTAGTTCTCTCTTGGTTATGTACCCAACAAGATTAAATGTTGTTAGCATGGCAAGAGAGTGAAGCAAAGCAAAACTACCTATCTAGTCAAGTTTAAATGAGGCCGGAAACAACGAACAACAATTCTGGAAACTCCTCATGAGCATATTATAGATTTGGTACTGTTCTGCCCTAAACACAATTTTAGAGTTGTTTAACATGCAAATAAAGGCCACCATGTTAAACTAGGCATTTTTCTACCCCATTTACATATAAAGATTATTAAATTTGGAGCTACGGTTATTTAGTTATGGAATTAAAGCATTTTAGCATGGCATAGGAGTAAATTTAACCAAACATCATTTTAAACATATTAAACATGGATGAAAGTGACATATTATTAAACTAGACAAAATTCTAAGAAAGTTTCATATATAAATTATTTACATGCGATGCACGGTTTGTGAGTTAGGATATGCATGAAACTTAGGGGGTTTTCTGTAAAACAAGCGTTCTCTGGAATAATAGGAAAAACGCATGGACAGAAAAGAAAACACAGTCGGGCCGAAACTGGCTGGCCCAATAGAGCAGAGGGGCTAGAGGGGCTGCTCCCCCATGGGCTTCGGCCCAAGGCGGTGAAGCAGGTCGGCGGGGCTGCGGGCTTGGCGTGGCGCTGGGCTGCGCGTGGAGACGAATCGTGGCGAGCTGGGCCTTGGCGCGGATCTGGCCCAAGGGGAGGTGAAGTAGGTCAACGAATCATAGGATTGAGCGGGCCGCGCTTTGCCTTGGAGCAGGATGACGGCGGCGGCCTAGCGCGGCTCTGGTGAGGTCCAGGGCACGGGACGGCTGGGGAGGCGGATCCGCAGCGATGGAGACCAGATCCACTCATTCCCGGCACGAAACGACAACGACGGAGCTAGCTGGAGCAGCCATGGAGGTCTCCTGTGAGCAAAAAAATAGAGAGAGGGAGAGGAAGATGTGAGATACGAGCGGGAGAGACACGAGGAAGAAAGGTTAGAGTTGCTGTCGTACCATCAAGGCCATCGGCGGGTGATGGAGCTTGGGGTCGAGGCGCTAGGGATCTCAGCGGCCAGATCGAGCGGGGGCGAGGGAGCTGCGGCCGGGAGGCAGGGACGAACGCTGGGGCGTTGGGGAGCCTCCTAGGCCGTCGGATCTGTGATCTAGCGGTCCAAAACGAGTGGGTGGTGGCTTCGTTGGTTGGTGGAGTGGATCTGAAAACAAGGAACGAAGGTGATTGGCTCGGCGGGGAACACGAGGAGGAGACAGTGGGCTAGCGGCGGCGGAGGGATGGGACAAGGGGGAGGATTTTTAGGGTTTGATCTGATATATATATATATATATATATAACAAGTGGATTTTTGGATAGGGGCATTTGGTCCCTCCGATCTTAATCAGACGATCGCGAAAAAAATAGCTAGGGATACCAAATAAGAAAACGGTGACGTTTTGTAGATGTTTGGGGATGACCCGGATCCAACGGTGACGACTGTCCGGGTCGGGTTCGAGTAAGTTTTGGACACGCGCGAGGGGGGCTACGGGCTAACGAGAGAGGTTAGGTTGGACCTGGCGGTAGGTAGTGAGCTGTGTAGACGGTCTCGAGCTGAGAGAAGAGAAGAGAGGGAGGCCCGGCGACTGTTTCCGGAGACCGAAAACGTCCGACGTTAGACCGACTATAATGTCGCTATAGTTATCCGTTGGGCTATCAAACGAACTCCGAATGCGATGAAACTTGGCAGGCGGCCTACCTACAACATAACAACACCACATGCCAACTTTCAACCCATTCCTATAACATTTTCTGGCCACTTATAAAATAATATTTCGGACATGCCGCGGGCGCGTGCAAGTGTGTCTGGGCTCAGAACGGACAACAGACGGAACTGGGAGAACCCGGGCTAATGCAAGTTTTGAAAACATGATGACGCAATGCACATGATGACATGGCAAGATGCAACACGCAAGCAAATGACATGGCAAAGACAGCGAATAACTGAAAGACACCTGGCACATCGGTCTCGGGGCGTCACACTAGTGGTGGGCGTAGCATCGTCGGACTTGGCCAGAATCAGCGCCGGCGAGCGGCAGAGGTGGCGACGTGCACGGGTGCGTGACGAAAACAGAGCCACGGCGCGCTAGCGAGCAAACAGAGAGCTTGGGGAGTATAAATGCGGTGTGGGGAGTGCAACGGGCACTGGCCCGTGACCATTTGGTCACCGGAGACACACCGGCGACGAGATCCATGATGCTGCGTTCGGGTTCTGGACGAGCACGGCGCTAGTGGCACGGGAAGGCTTGCGCGCGTGCGCGTTGGGCTCATGGGAATACCAGGAGCACGGTGGAGGCCTCAGGTGAGCATGACAAGGGCCATGGCCACGTCCACGAGCTCGTCGGCAGCGAACAGAGCTCGGGCGCGACAACAGCTAGTTACGGCGCGGGGAAGAGCACGGGGAGAGAGGGAGAGGGAGGCAGAGCTCACTGAGCGCCTGTAGGTGTGCTCGGTAGGCTCAGGGGAGGCACGAGGTGGCCGAATTCGACGCCGGCGTTTGTTGGAGCAGAGGAGGAAGAAGAGGTTGCCGCGCTCGTTGTGGGGGCTCCTAGCTTGGTCCGGTGGTCGAGGAAGACGCCGCGGGGCACGATGGCGCTCGGGGCCTCGTCAGAGAGGGACGGGAACAACGGTGGCCGCGGGCTCGGCCGGCGCACGGCGACGGTGGCACTCGGGAGGAGCGAGCGTGTGAGGGAGAGGGGAACGAGCGAGGGGGAGGAGGCAGATCTGGGTCTGGCTAGGGTTTGGCAGGGGCGGGGTGGCCTTATCCGCTGGGGGAGACGAAAGGGAGGCGCGGGATGGCCGGCGCGTGGCCATCGTGGCCACGGGCGGCTGGCCGTCGTCCACCTCCCCTCTGTGAACAGAGGAGGAAGGAGAGGGGTAGGTGGCCTGGGCCTCACTGTAGTTAGCAGGCCTAAGTGCACAGTGCGCTTCAGCCTTTTTCTTTTCTTATTCTATTTTTCTTTTTATTTAATAAACAGAGATGGGTAAGAAAATGTTGGGCATACTATTTACTTGGGAAAAATATGGGAAGTGCCCCTTTTATTCCCTGGAGATCTTAGGCAGTGCCACAAACATTTTGGATAGCAGAAGAATTCATTTGGTATTTTTCATAAATAGGATAACATTTAAAAATGTTGAATTAGTGTTGTTATAATTGATAATGCTCATGTTTGCACAAAAGTGATGTTGTGTTCCTTAACAAATAATTGTTATGGAATTTTTGGCAAATGATGAACATTTTTCCAGCAACTTTTGAGTAACTTCAAACTTCACTTGAATTTGAGTTGACTGGGATTTCAAATGGGATATCGAACAAAGGTGATTAAGCACTGTTTGGAGAAATGATTAGCTTAAACATAGAGGTTACTGTAGCTTGACACTGGGCGTGTTACATTGTGGCCTGCTCGTAGGTCTTCTGGCCTCCTCCTCCTGAAGCTTCCTAGGATTCTTCTGGTCCAAGAAAAATCATCGTAAAGTTTTATTCCGTTTGGAGTCTGTTTGATATTGATTTTCTGTAAAGGCCAAAAAGAAGGAAAAACAGCAACTGGCACTAGGCACTAGGTTAATAAGTTAGTCCCAAAAAATAATATAAAATAGCATATTAATGTATATAAAACATCCAAAACAGATATTATAATAGCATGGAACAATCAAAAATTATAGATACGTTGCGGACATATGATGCTTCCCTCGGCTGCCGGAGCCGGCGTAGGGCGTGAGTGGAGGGCGTCTGCGCTTCCGGCTGTCATCCCTTGTGTGACGGCTGTCGTGAGAGGGTGGTGTCGTGGTTCTAAGCCTGACAGTAGAGTGGGGGGTAGGTATGGAGAGGCAAGGTCCTAGCTATGGAGAGGTTGTAAACACAAGGGATGTACGAGTTCAGGCCCTTCTCGGAAGAAGTAACAGCCCTACGTCTCGGAGCCCGGAGGCGGTCGAGTGGATTATGAGTATATGAGTTACAAGGTGCCGAACCCTTCTGCCTGTGGAGGGGGTGGCTTATATAGAGTGCGCCAGGACCCCAGCCAGCCCACGTAGGAGAGGGTTTAAGGTGAGTTAAGTCTGGGGCGTTACTGGTAACGCCCCACATAAAGTGCCTTTACTATCATAAAGTCTACTTGATTACAGGCCGTTGCAGTGCAGAGTGCCTCTTGACCTTCTGGTGGTCGAGTGAGTCTTCGTGGTCGAGTCCTTCAAGACAGTCGAGTGTGTCCCTCGTTGGTCGACTGGAAGGCGGCTTCTTCTAAGGGTGTCCTTGGGTAAGGTACTTAGATCAGGTCCATGACCCTACCCTAGGTACATAACCCCATCATTAGCCCCCGAATGGATTGAGGCTTCGAGTGAGGAAGGAGTTGATGTCGTTTCCGATTAACCTTTGCGCTCTGGTCGTGCGTTGTCCTGGACCAAAGAATCTCTTCGTCGACAGTGAGCAACTTGTCTTCAGTCGACTCGATCCATTCTATTCTTGCGTCGAGTGATCTTTCGGGCTTCGATGATCTCCGAGCGACGGATCGCTGGAAACCCCGTGTCTGACAGACTGATCTGCTGTTCGCGGATTCCGCGGGATGCGAAATTTGGGGACGCGCGCGAAGTGGAACGGACCGCGGCGTTCGGATGGGACGGGACATAGATGCCTCTATCTCCGCGCCGCTTTTTTCGCCACGTATCCCGTCTGCATAACTGTTCCTGATATGATTAGATCGACCGGGCCCACCTGTCATCCACTCGGAAGGGACCTTATAAATGCGCCCGGCGAGGATTTCTGTACTGTGCCTCAGTCATTTTCTCTCTCTCTCTCTGCTTCTTTCTTCCCCGCCCAGCGTGCTCGCCCTCGCCCCCGCACCACTTCCCTTCACGCATCTCGCCGGCAACCATGGCCAAGGAGAAGACGGCGGCGCTGGAACGTGCGAAGAAGGCGTCGGCGTCGGAGAAGGCAAAGGGGAGATCCACCAGCCGCGGCGGGTCCTCGTCCAGATCCCGCCTGCCGAAGGGCTGGGTCCAAGGAGACTGGATCCAGTCGACCATCACAGAGAATGACCTCCTCGACATGGCCAACGAGGGCTTGATCCCTCATGGAGCTGCGAGGCTTCCGGGGAAGGAGTGGCAGCCCCAGCCAGAAGAGGGTGAGTGTGTGCTCTTGGCCACCCATGTTGATCGTGGATTTTCCTTGCCGCCGAGTGTTTTCTTCTGTGGCTTCTTGAATTTCTTTGGAGCGCAGCTCCACCACTTTACCCCAAACTCTATTGCCTATCTTGCTGCGTTCGTGTCCATGTGTGAGGGTTTCCTGGGCTGTCGACCGCACTGGGGTTTGTTCAAGCATATATTCATGTGTCGCTCTCAGACCGTGAAGAAGGCGAGCCCAGGTGATGAGAGAACCCGAGTCGTCCAAATGTGTGGGGGTCTGGGGATCCAGGTGAGGAATAAGAGAACCTTCCCGCCCATGACCTTTCCCGAGTCAGTCAGAGGCTGGCAGTCGACCTGGTTCTACTGCCAAGACCAGTCGACGCCGGGGCAGTCGAGTGGACTCCCTCAGTTTACCATGGACCGAGTGAACAAGCCCTCCTCTCTGAAGTTGATCCCGGAGGAGAAAGCTGACGTGAAGATGTTGATGGAGCGCATGGTGCAGTTGGTTCGGGAGGGAGTGACGGGCATGGATCTCCTGGAGGTCTTCCTTAGGCGTCGCATCCAGCCCCTTCAGTTCCGGAGCCACTGCATGTGGTTGTACTGTGGGACCGAAGACGAGACTCGAGTCCATCCAGAAGCAGTCGACGATGTCACTCTGGAAAGATGGATGGTAGCCGTTACCGAAAACAAGGACAACCCACGTGGAGCTAGAAGGATTCCTCCACTCGACCACAACAGCGATCCAAACAAGGTACGTTGGCTCTGCTCTCCACTGTGTTCTTGTCGCATTCATTTCTGTTTATCCTGCCGACTGGTCGACTGATCCTTTTCTTGATATCTGCTAGGCTCTCACCGAGCTGTACTCGATGCCCAATGGGGCCCAAGCTCCGACTGAGGAGGGTGAGGCGAGTGGGGGCGAGAGCCAGGGAGAGGAGGAATGGGACTCGGACATTGCAGAGGATGATGACGACGATGATGATGACGACGGTGATGAAGATGACGTTGAGGACGAGGAAGAAGAGGAGGAGGAGGTCGTACCACCGCGTTCAGAAAGGCGGTCGAAGCTTGTCCACGACCCTTCGACTGAACGTGGCAAGGGGGTTGTGACCGTTGCCCAGTCGACCAAACGCCCTCGGACCACCTCTCCGGTGCCGACTGAAAAGGCGCCGGAGCAGCCCAGGGCGGCCTCATCGAAGCCGACCAAGCTCCTGCCGAAGATGAAGGTGTCCATCCCCACCATATCAGGGTAATCGTTCTGCTTGAGTCTTCTTATTTTGTGTGAACTTTGTCTCTGGTCGACGCTGAAGTTAGTCGACTGATCCTTTGGAGTTGCAGTGCTGCTACTTCTGAAACCTCAGCCCGGGCTGATGACCATGAGATGGAGGACGCAGCAACTTCGAACCCAGGTACTGTATTCTTAACGTCGTTCTTAGTCGACTGACTCGCGATCTCTGATCCTGATTCTTCTCCGTAGCTCCACCCAATACTGTTATCGATCTCCCTGATGATGATGAAGATGAAGAACCACTGAAGCGCAGGAGGAGTAGGAAAGCGTCCGCCAGTAAGGTGCCCCAGGACGTGACGGCGCCTGAGATTCTGATTGCGGAGGAAGAGAACACCACTCGACACACGGTGTCCTTCGCAGATCCATTGACGAGTGCTCAGCAGCCCTCCCTCTTCACGACGCACCACGTCCCAGAGGACCAAGCTGGCGCGGCGAAGGAAGCGATACGCCAGGCGGGAATCATGATGGAGCAATTAAAGACCATCCGGGATGCGAGCCAGGCAGCTTATGATGCCAGTTCTGCCCTTCAAAGCAATGTTCAGGTTAGTCGACCACTGTTTGTTCTGTTGGATATGCTACCAAAAACTTTTCCTTCCCAAACTTTATAGTAGTCACCCACTGGGTGTGTCGATTAAACTCCGTGTGAGCGGGGGCACGCTGAGTGCACCCGCTGGGTGTAGTCCCCAAGGCTAAGGTCGACTGCTGGCAGTCGGCCTTAGACTTTATGATGTCAATCTTTCTGTCAGTCGACTATGTCGACTGGATTTCACAAACCGGTGGGGGCACGCTGAGTGCACCCACTAGGTGTAGTCCCCGAGACTGTGGTTGACTGCTTGCAGTTGATTACAGTCTTAAAGAATACGTCTCTCTTTTTTTTTTGAGGTCGACTGGTCGACTTTGTCTTCAACAGAACTAGTGGGGGCACGCTGAGTGCACCCACTGGGTGTAGTCCCCGAGACTACGGTTGAATGCTTGTATTCGGCTGTAGTCTTAGAAACGTGTGTTTTTTCCCTTTTTCACTCGGAAGTGAATTATATTTGACATTTAGTCGATTGGTTCTTCGCAGAACTCCTGTGATCTTGTGGCTCGCTACTCTGAGCTGGAAAACAAGCACACTCAACTCGAGCTGAGCTTGAAGCTGGTTCAAGAGAAGCTGACGAAGGCAAAGGAGGAGACCGAAGGTATGTTTGGTGAGACCTTGACGACTGCTTTTCCCCTTGCTTGTTTCAGAATCTGACCTTGCTGTAACTTGCAGGTAAGGTAAGGGAGGCCCAACAGAAGAAAGACCTCGAACTCGCTGAGAAGATCAAGCTTGCTGACGAGAAGTTAGCTTCAGTCACCAAGCTTGAACAAGACAATACCAATCTGAAAGGTGCCCTTGGGATCGCCAACAAGGAGGTCAGTCGACTAAAAACTGATAAAGCTGCCCTGACCGACCAAGTCAGCAAATTGACTGGAAAGAAAACTGATCTAGAGGCCTTCCTGAGTAGTCTTGCCAAGAAGCTGTTTCTTATGCTTGAAGGTAAACCTCTATGCTTGGCAAACATTTCCAATTGTGGTTTTTCCATTCGACCATCCCCTTGACTTAGTGATCATCCTTGCAGAATTTTGTCAAAACTTTGAAGAAGAAACTAGCCGGCTGGAGCCAAACCTCAACCCCGTCAATTCTCCGGTGAACGACGAAGTTGCCATGGAAGTTTTCCGACTGGAGTCTCGTGTCGCAGCTGTCGTGGACTATCTCGCAAGGCTTAAGGCCGCCACATCTCGCATCGACTCGACGCTCTGGCCTGAGGAGACACTTCAGAATGACCTTGAGTCGCTGATGGCCCGGTTGAACACGATCCCTGGTCAAGTGCAGGAATGGAAGAAGTCCTCGGCTCGGTGTGGTGCAGATGTTGCTCTGTGTCTGGCCCGAGTCCACTGTAAAGATGCGCGAGAAGAGAAGCTGGCGGCCCTTCGGGTGGCCAATACCAAGAAGCACGACTTCAGGTCCTTTATGGAAACTTTCCTTGCAGCTGCCACTCGGATCGCCGACGGAATTGATCTTGATGAATTCGTTGCACCTTCCAGCCCTCCACAGGAGGGGTAAAAAACTTCTTCTGGCTCGACGCTTTAAATTTGCCTCGGTATGCCGAGTGGAATTGTAACCGATAAACCTTAACAGGCTTAACGCCTGAGCACTTTCGGTTCCTTTAGATATCGATTCGAACTTGAATTTAGAGCTTGAATACAATTGCCTTTGGCTCGAAATGTCTTTTGCAGGTTCAAAGCAAGGCGCCTTTACTGCAATCGACTTATTCTTTAGTCCACTTAGGCGAGCACTGGGCTGCAGCTAAGCCCCCGAGTGAGAGGTTTACTCTTCACTCGGCATGATTTTTATAACTTAGGCGAGCATAGGGCTGCAGCTAAGCCTCCGAGTGAAAGTCTGGCTTACCACTCGGTAGGATTTTGATAACTTAGGCGAGTGCTTGGACTGCAGCTAAGCCCCCGAGTGAGAGGGTTGCTCTTCACTCGGTAGGATTTTTATAACTTAGGCGAGTGCTTGGACTGCAGCTAAGCCCC